>NC_058130.1:43376771-43432761 GCF_016433145.1 Gracilinanus agilis | reverse complement strand
TTTGTACCCCAAAGAGATCATAGATAAACAGACTTGTAGGAAAATATTTATAGGCTGCGCTTTTTGTGGTGGCAAAGAACTGGAAAAGGAGAGAATGTCCTTCAATTGGGGAATGGCTGAACAAACTGTGGTATATACTGGTGATGGAATACTATTGTGCTAAAAGGAATAATAAACTGGAGGAGTTCCAGGCGAACTGGAGAGAACTCCGGGAACTGATGCAGAGTGAAAGGAGCAGAGCCAGAAGAACATTGTACACAGAGACTGACATACTGTGGTAAAATCGAATGTAATGGGCTTCTGTACCAGCAACAATGTAATGACCCAGGACAGCTCTGAGGGATTTATGGTAAAGAACGCTACCTACATTCAGAGGAAGAACTGCAGGAGAGGAAACATATAAGAAAAGCAACTGCTTGAACGCATGGGTCGGGGTGGACATGATTGAGGATGTGGACTCGAAACTACCACAACAATGCAACCACCAACAATTTGGAAATAGGACTTGATCAAGGACACATGACAAAACCAGTGGAAATGTGCGTTGGCCATGGGTGGGGGGAGTGCGGGGGGGGGGGTGTGAAGGGGAAAGTAGGAGCATGGATCATGTAACCATGTTAAAAATGATTATTAATAAATGTTAAAAAAAATAAAAAAAACAGTAGAGGGAATACAAATTTCATTCAGAAAACAAAACAAAACAAAATATAATGACCTTAAAATGTAAAAAAACCATCTTTTTAATAAAAATATTAATAAGAAATTTAATAAGAAATCTTTTAGTACTTTGAATTTTATTTTTTGCCACAAACATCCCTCTCTCTGTCCTCTAATTCGTTGTCATTTGTGGCTTCTAAGTGATTACCCTGGTATCATATAATACTACTAATTAGATTCATCAATTTAAATTTTATAGTTAGCTGCTCAAAAGGTATGCTTTGATGTTTCCTAAGAAACTTCCACTTACCCTTGCCTAAAAATATTTCCTTTCTTTCTGCCCTGTTATCTGAAATTTTATTATTGGTTTTTCATGACTACTGATGTTGAGTCCCCTATTAAAAAGTTATTAAGATTGATGAACCCTAATTTTACCTGGTAGGTAAAGCAATGAATACTTATCAAAGAAAGTATACTTATTTCCCGTCTATAGCTATTAATAAATAAAGGCTTTGAGAAAAATGGGAAACAGAAGAGAAAATAATAAAAGAAAGACAGATATTTAAAGATATTAAAAGGGGATCAGAGGTATTTGTATTTTTTGTTTGTTTTGTTTTTCATTTCACTGTTTTGAATAGGGACTGCTCTGGCTCTAAACATATCAATTATCTCAATTGGAGATCATCAAACACACTGTTTTCCTCTTTTTAGATTCCATTCTTCTTGTTCTATGTTTTGAAATATATTGCTTCCTCTATTTAAGTAAATAAGGGAAAGAAATGAAAATGATATGTCACTACCAGTAAATATTTATTAACTGCTTGTTTTAGGCCATGTGCCATGTTAAATAATGGGCATATGAAGGAAGTAAAAAAATACACATGCTGCCCTCAAGGAATCTGCAATTTAATGGGATTTTGGTGGAGGGGAAAAGACTCAAACAACTATGTATATTTAAAAATATACATGCAAAGTAAATGGTGGGTAATCTTCAAGGGAAAGCAAAAGTGGGAATTGGTGGGAGGGACCAGGAAACAGTGAAAACAAGTCAGCATTAGCTTGTTATTAGGAACTTCCTTACCAAAGATCAGTGAAAAGGGTGAAGTCTTAGTATAATTTTTGGCATCTTTTATCTGAATAATGATCACGTGCGGGGTACCCAAAGAACTATAAAATTTCATCAAAATGTTTTCCTAATAGTATTTGCATAAAGATTTCCACCCATTCCAATTCATTCAAAGTATAAAGAACAAGAGCAAAGAAGAGCCTTTTTTCTCAAAAGTCATTTAAAATTTGTTCTTCTACAGCAAAATAGACCATCAAACATCAGAATCATTGAGTGGGCCCAATATACTTAAGAAAATTCATGTTTTCTTTTAAAGTTATAAAGCGAAAGGGGGAAAAAGGTTTCCTCTATTTCAATAGTCCAATTAATCTATCTTGCTTACTGAACTCTAAAATATTTCGAATATCTTTTACTTTGACAATTTTGTTTATAGTGAACAAAAATAAAAATAAAATTTGAATTTCAAGGATTTAGGACCAATGTCAGCACAATATGATTTAACATGTTTGACAGCATGTACTAAAATATAAGATTTTGCAAATTATGTCTTCCAAAATTATGGTCACTATAAATCATTTTTCTATTGTTTAAAAAATAAGAGACAACAACTGGCTTTTTTGCTTAAATGTCCTGTAGTATAACTCAAAACATGATGATTTATCTCAGAATGATGTTGAAAGAAATGTAGCTCTTCACTTATACTAAAGAATATTCTAATGTCATAAATATATTCAGAAATATAAAATAAAAGATTTCCTTGAATAAAATATCTCATTTTCACCTTGTAACTTTCCATTTAATTAATTTACTTTCGGCACTCACATGTTCTAATAAGAATTGTAAGATTATTTGAAAGTGAAAAAATATAACATGAAAACTTTTCTACTTTTCAGGTTTCATAAAATACTGATTTAAGTTTAAGGAGAAATTAGTATATTCATTAAATTTTTCATTTCTATAACAATGCTATCTGACATTTATTGGTCTTTATATACATCATGTTATTTGAGTCACAAAAACAACCAATCCTGATTCATAGGTAGTACAAGTTTTACAGATTTTTAAAATGAGAATCAGAGAAGAGAAAAAACGTGTCGATATTAAAATTAAAAGTGAAACTATGCTTCATCTTCTTATTCTATATATATTGCCTAAAGCCTGTCACTACTCATCATACTATACCAGCATCATCTATGGAACTGTGCATCTTGTATTTACAGAATCCATGGTCATAATCTCAGTTGAAGCTAGTTCACAAAACTTGAGATCTTCAACCCTGTGTCCCCAACATCTTGGTTAATGACTAAGTGAATATCAAGTACCCCAATACAAGTAGAGAACTCAGGAACTCTGGCTATGCTTGTTCTTTCATAAGTCTGTCCACTCAGGCCATATCCACATTTGTAAATTCTCAGATTGAAAATCTCCTACTTGTATACTAATCTTGTACTACATGTTGTCTTATTCTATTAGAATTGTAAATTTGTAAAGGTATGTACACTTTCCATATTTGTACTTGAATGTTCAATAGTTAACCCAGTGCTTGACACATTGCAATTGCTTAGTAATATTTTTTTCATTCATTCTATCTTTATATATATATGGAGAGAGACAGACAGAGTGAGAGACAGAGACAGACAGAGATGAGAAAGAGAGAGAGAGAGAGAGAGAGAGAGAGAGAGAGAGAGAGAGAGAGAGAGAGAGAGAGAGATTTTGTTTGTACATAATTGTTTTCATTTTACTTTACTCATTTGATTGTGAGCTCCTTGAAAGTAGACTCTATCTTTCTTTGTATCCTCAGTGTTGTACCACAGTGGTTGCTTGAAAAATTCTCATTGACTTTAATTTATTAACCAAGACCAATATCTCATTCCCTGCAACATGTTACTTATAGGTTGCTTAAAACATACCCAAAAATTCTGTCTATGAAATGTATATTATTAGTATAGACAACATGATCTGACCAGAGGAACACAGTAAATCCAGCTCCAAAAATGGACTGAGAAAAGCACTGTTTCAAGGTACACAGTGGGTCATGAATCAGCATATTCTAGGACATTAAGAAATTCCAAGATAATATAACTCAAAATTCAAAGATAAAGTATATGAAATTACTTTGATCTTTGACAATATTCACCATGAAAACTTATATATCTATATCTATATCTATCTATCTATCTATCTATCTATCTATCTATCTATCTATCTATCTATCTATGTTCATTTTCTCCTTGTTAGTATAAAATTTGTTGAACAAGCCTTCATATATCAATAATCTTCCCTATATTTTCTTTTGAGCCAGTAGTGATGACATCTCTATGGAAATCTAAAATTTCCCTATGAAAATTTTTAAGGTATTTTCTTAAGGTGGCTTTCAAAACTTATTCCATTACTAAGGATCTTTAAACATAAAGAATTATTACAATATTTCAGAATGGAGTGCATACCTCCTTGTATATGTAGTTCTGGGAAACTAGAAAATCTCTGAATATTTTGATGTTTTTATGATAATATGACATTATTATTATGCTTACTCAAATACCTCAGTAAAATCTGCATTTCCACCCCTGTTTGGAATGAACAGAAATATCTCAGCATACCTCCAGAGTATGATGGTGGGCCACAGAAGAGAACCACACCTTGACCTGCTAGGACTGACACGGTACTTCTTGTTTTGGTTTCAAAGTTTTCAATATCTTAATAAAGAAAAAAGAAAAAAATGTTTAGAATTAATAGTATGATAAAAAAAAATGTCAACTTACCTTGTTCCCTAGAGGTAAAGGCATTCATAGGAAAATAAGGAGAGTGTATTTGTTATACGTGGTTGACTTCTCGGTATTAGGGATTATCTGTGAAACATATTGCTATTATTTTGAAGCATATTTTACTAACAAAGTCATTGATGTTACTCAGCACCAGTTTACTCTGTTTACTAAGCAACTTATCAGAAAGGATTTCTTTAAATAAAACACACACACAGATATTTTTATCTTCAACCTAAGAGAAGTATATAAAATGTATTTATTTCCCAAAGTACATTGCAATTTTTCTTAGATTAGCATTTTAGATTTCTCTGTGTATAGGTATATATTTTAGTCCCAGGCATTGAGCAACACATTGACTCAAACACAGAACATCAAGTGTCTAAAAATCTAGTTATTTTGAAGACTGATGAAGTTGTAATTCCCAAGAAGGGCATTAGGTGACATGATGAATAGAAAACTGAGTCTGAAATTATGAAGACTCATTAGACACTAACTAGCTGTATGAACCTACAAAAGTCACTTAACCCTGTTTACCTCAGTTTCTATATATAATAATTAGGAGAGCCAGACAAGGAAATGTTATGATAGAAGGGGAGAGAGAGAGTTTATGCTGATTATGCACTGGGAGACTTCAAGGGGGTGTCACCCCAAAACTGGGTGACCTGGATAGTCCTTTTGCTTCACAGGAGTTAGGGGCAAGGCTTCCCTCTAAGTGAGGGTATGAGGACCCCAATCTGATTCTGAATGAGGGTAAGGTTCACACAAGCCTCCCCCGAGGTCTGCCAACTTCACAGCAGGTGGTCTGGCTCCAAGATGGAGGCAGGTAGTAGACCAAGCTGTGATTCCCCTCCCCCTTGTCTCTCAGGCACTCTAAGACTAAAAAATGGCTTTTATTAATCACAATTCAGGAATTGGGAAAGGGGTGAAGGGTAGAGAGATTTGGGGTGCCCTCTTCGCTATTTCTATGGGGTCCATCACTCAGGTGGGAACCTTTGGGGTCCCCACTCCTAAGTGTCTCCCCCCTGTCCCTTCTCCTTTTGTTTCTATTTCTATCCTCTTCTATAATTGTAAGTTAGACCAGAAAGGGTCTCTCAGCAAGGTTGGGAATGGGAGAAGGAGCCCAAGAGATTGCTCCCAAAATGGAGTTCTAATCTTATCTGACTTTATGATTGAAGTCTTCCTCGGTGAGATGTGAAGGGATGCCTTTGACCAGGGAATCGGGGTTTCAATGTCCAAAGAAAGATTCTCAGGAAGCCCTCAGGAAGAGATTCAAGCTGAGATGTTCTCCTCCTCTCCTTACTCTGCTCGAAGTTCCTCCTTTCTTCTTCCTCTGCAAAATTACACAGAATCCCCTCTGGTCTTAACTGTAACCAACTGTGACCAATGGCCTTCTTCTGTCTCTTTTTGTCCCATCCCCCTTCCTTACATATATCCACAAAATAAGCTGAAGAAAGAAATGGCAAACTATTCCAGTATCATTAGTGAGAAAAATATATATAGTGTCTGACAGAGTCCAATATAACTGAACCTACTGAACAATTCCTGGTAAATTTTATTTCTTGCAGAAAGAAATTTGAACTCCTAAAATATATGATAAAAATGCTAAAATATAAATTAAAGGTCACATGGAAAATCTAAGATAAATTACTTTCTTGGATTTTTGACATTTTGTACCATCCATATTTCTGCTTATTTGAATTATGGATACTAGTTTGAATAAATAATTTTCTTTTCATGCTTGCATTTTGGAGATCTGGGGGTGGAGCTGTGATCATTAGATTAAGTCTACACTGCCCATCTTTAGATTTAATTACCAAAGGTGAGATCACCTCTAATTCTGGGAAGTCCATGACCCTCGTGTGTTAGAGTGGGTGATGAATCAGAATCAACTGACTGTCCTCTACCCAGTACTATGAGAATCATCTATTGTGATTGGACATGCAAATTAGGAGGGAGGTACAGGAAGTGACACATAAGTGACCCCTTTAAAAAGAGGGAGTTGAGTGAGTGAGGTGTGTTCAGTGGAAGAGAGCATCTGGTGATGGACCTTTTCTAGTTCTTGGAGGAGTGTTGGAATGCTGAGCCCCTGGTGAGACTTGTTTTTAAAAATGATGAAGGCCAATATTAAAAGGGAAAATAGTATTTTAATAAAAGCCATGCTAATAGAGATAAATTATTAGACCACGAGCCTGTAAGAATTCAAACTACCACCTCAGCCATTTTACATTTCGTACCTTACCCTGCTCAGCTAGCAAAAGAGACCACCTCCAATGACCCCAGGAGTCTTATATCATTCTCTTACATCATCACACTTCCTGTCTGCCTCCATTTTACAAGATGAATCATGGGAAATGTAGTTTCCAAAGCAGGAAGTTTGTTATATATCAACATACCTTAAGGCTCAAATGAGCCCCAAATACCTCTAAATAGAACCCCAAGTGATTTTAACTAACACATTACAAATAGAACCCCAAGCGATTTTAATTAACACAGACTGCTTTAAATATCCCCTTTGAATTGTCACGTGGATAAGTTAGGCTGATTCTCTTTCTCTTCCCTTGGCATTTCTGGAGGTTCTACTCTCAAGGAGGCCTCTCTCGTTTCTCTAATTGTAAAAGGTCTTGTGACTAGAAGCCTTGTTTAATTAACCTCTGTGTCCCTTTGCTGGGGCCTCTAAATTCTTAACTGGTCCTGGCCTCTGGCCTGTTCCAGAGTTTCTCTCTCTCAATGTCCCTACCTTCAACCTTCCTAATTGTAAATTAACTTCCATAAAAGTCAATTTTGACTTGAGATTATTCTTAATTGAGGATTCATAATAGTTCAGTCCTCTGGCAACCATCTTTTAATATATTGAACTCATAAAAACCCTTTTTAACCTTTACAGAGCCAAGATGGCAAAGTAATCCTCAGCAGCTCTGTGCCACCATGATAATTCTCCTCAACCAAGATTAAAATATCATCACAAAATGAACACAGGAGTGAAAGAACCAACAGGAGACAGAGTGAAACAACTTTCAAGAAAAGAAAAACCCAAAATATTGTTATTAAACATCTAGAGCACTGGGGTCAGAGGAGAGCAGACCTAGTAAGAAGCTGTAGCAAGGAGGGAAGAGCAAGCCATGAGCTATGCCACAGCACCCCACCACACATCTGTTTTTAAAGGTTTAGGAACCTATACCTGAGCCAGCATACAGACCCTGACACCCTGCCTGAGAAAGTAGAGGTAAAAGCCAACCCATACTCCTTGAAATTTC
This sequence comes from Gracilinanus agilis, assembly GCF_016433145.1. Lineage (NCBI taxonomy): Eukaryota > Metazoa > Chordata > Mammalia > Didelphimorphia > Didelphidae > Gracilinanus > Gracilinanus agilis. The sequence goes on along the minus strand of NC_058130.1, from coordinate 43,425,019 downwards.
AAACCTGTGGAGAAGTCCAGAACCCCAGCCCAGGGAATTCTAGTCTGGGCAATTACTGATCTTTTTGCCTAAAGCTCAGGGAGGAGCTCTAAGACAGAACAATCAGGAGTTTGCCTGTCTGGATCAAGTACACAGTGTGACCAAAAACTTAAGACTAAGACTGAGGCTAGAATTTGTTCAGTCCCTGAAATGATCAAGATCAGAGTAAGATCAAAAGCTTATGTCCAAGCCTGACACAAGTCTTTAAGATATCAGTATCACAAAGGCCAATTGAATCAGCAGGGGGAGGGGCTTTCAGAGCTCTCATCCCTTAGATTAGTGACTCCCATAGTGGGTGCTACCACCCCCCGGTGGGTGCTGCAGTGATCCAGGGAGGCAGTGATGGCCACAGGTGCATTTATCTTTCCTATTAATTGCTATTAAATAAAAAAAATAATTTCAAGGGGGCTAAGTAATATTTTTTCTGGAAAGGGGGTGGTAGGCCAGAAATGTTTGGGAACAACTGCCTTAGACTATCACATAATATAATATAAGTATACCTATAAATAGAAAGCAAAAATGAGTAAACAACCAAAAAAAAGTACCTAACCCTAAATAATTTTTATAAAGACAAAGAGCAAGGTTTAGACACAGAAGGGGACAATGAAAGCCAAGGAACACATGCAAAGTCCAAAAGAAAAATATGGATTGGACACAAATTCTAGAAGTACTCAAAAATGATTTAAAAAACCAAATAAGAGAGGCAGAGGGAAAGTGAGGAAGAGAAATGAAAGTGATGCAAGGAGAAAGGAAAGTGATATAAGTAGAAAGAAAAGTGATGCAAGAAGAAACAGGTCAATTGAAAAAGGAGAAGCAAAAACTGACAGAAGAAAGTTAGGCTTAAAAAATAAGAATTGACTATCTAAAAACTAACAATTTCATGAGGAAATCAAGAAATAATAAAGCAGAATAAAAGGAATGAAAGAATAGAGGAAAACATGAAATATTTAAAAAAAAACAACCAGCCTGGAAAATAAACATTGGAGAGACAATTTGAGAGTTATTTAACTTCCTGAAAGTCATGATGAAGAAAAAAAAAGAAAAAAACTTGGATATCATATTACAAGAAATTTTCAGAAAAAATTGCCCAGAAATCCTTCAACTAGAAAATAAAATTAAAATCGAAAGAATTCACAGATTTCTTCCAAAAAGAAATCCTCAAATGACATCTTCCAGGAATAGAATAACTAAATAATACAAGAGCTACCATGCCAAGGAAAAAGTAACTTCAAGTAAAAAAGTTACTTCAAGTAACCAGAAAGAAACCATTCAAATACCATGGAGCTGCAATCAGGATCACACAGGACCTAAAGCCTTCTACATTAAAGAATTGAAAGGTATGGCATATAATATTTAAGAAGGCAAAAGATTTAGGTTTAATATGCAAAATTTTGCATATTCCTTCAAGAAGAAAGTGGCCATTCAATAAGATAGAAGATTTCAAAGCATTCCTGAGGAATAAGCCAGATCTAAACCAAAAACATGAAGTCCAAACATGAGACACCTAAAGAGAAGCCTAAAAAGGTAAATAAGATAGAGAAAATTTAAGTATCTCATTAAGGTCAAAATGTTTATATGTTTACATGGAAAGAGGATTTTTGTAATTCTCAAAAATTATTCTTAGTAGTAGAGAAGATAGAAGGAATTTACACAGAAAGAGGGTGGAGGGGCAGCTGGGTGGCTCAGTGGATTGAGAGAAGATGGAAGGTCTTGGATTGAAATCTGGCCTCAGTCCCAGCTGTGTGACCCTGGGCAAGTCACTTGACCCCCATTGTCTAGCCCTTACCACTCTTTTGCCTTGGAACCTATACACAGTATTGACTCCACGATGGAAAGTAAGGGTTTAAAAAAAAAGAAAGAGGGTAGAGAAGTAAGTTGATTATGATGATATGATGTATATGTAAATGGTGATGATATAGAATGATATGTATGCAGGATATGATATGTATGCATATAAATGATGTATAAAAATCAATCAATGTCTGAGAGGGTTGCACTGAGAGAAAAGGGAAGGGAGAAATAGAATGGGGTAAATTGTATAACATAAAGAGGCATGAAAAATCATTATAGAGAGGAGAGGATAAAGGTGGTTATGGGCAATGCTTAAACTTTACTCTTATCATAAAGAGCTCAGAGAGAGAGAGAAATAAATATGCACAGTGAGGTATAGAATTTTATCTTACCCTTCAGAAAAGTAGAAGTGGAAAAAGAGAAGAGAAGAGGGAGGTATTTGAAGGGAGGGGAAAGTGGAAGGGATAACAAAAAGCAAAACACTGGTGAGGAGGAATATGATGGAGAGCAATACACAGTTAGTAATCATAACACTGAATGTGAATGGGATAAACTTGCCCATTAAATGGAAGAAGATAGCAGAGTGGATTAAAAACCAGAATCCTACTATATACTGTTTACATGAAATACATATGAGGCAGGGTAACATATACAAATTCAAGGTAAAAGTTTGAAGCAGAATTTATTATGTGTTATCTAAAGCAAAAAAAAAGCAGAAGTAGAAATCATGATATCAGAAAAAGCTTAAGTAGAAATTGATCTGTTTAATAGAGATAAGGAATGAAATTACATTCTGTTAAAGAGTAGTATAAACAATGAAGTAATATCATTACTAAACATCTATACACCAAATGATATACATTATCTAGATTTCTAAAGGAAAAAATTAAAGCAGCCAAGGAGGAAATAGATAGAAAGACCATATTAGTCGGAAATCTCAACCTTCTCCTTTCAGACTCAATAAATTGAATTGAAAAATAAATAAGAAAGAAGGGAAATGAATGAATTGCTATAAAAATTAAAGTTAATAGATATCTGGAGAAAACTGAATATTAATAAAAAGGAATATACCTTCTTCTCAGCAGTACACAGCACATATAGGAAGTCTGACCATGAACTAGGGCATGGAAATATTGCAAACAAATGCAGAAAAGCAGATAATAAATACTTTTTCAGATCAGAATGTAATAAAAATTATACTTAGCAAGGGTCCAAAGAAAGACAAATTTAAAATTAATTGGAAACTAAATAATCTAATTCTTCAAAACTGGTGAGTCAAAAAAGAAATCATAGAAACAATTTTGAAATTCATTAAAGAGAATGACAATGAGGAGACATCATATCAAAATCTATGGGATACAACCAAAGCAGTACTCAGATGAAAATTTATATCTCTGAGTGCTTATAGCAACAAAATCAAGAAAGAGGAGATCAATGAATTGTTCTTGCAACTTAAAAAATTTAGAAAAAGAAAAAATTAAAATTTCCCAAATGTAAACTAAATTGAAAATCCTAAAAATTAAAGGAGAATTTAATCAAATTGAAAGTAAAAGAACTATTGAACTAATAAAAAAGACTAGCAGCTGGCTCTATGAAAAAAAAAATAAATTACATAAAGTACTGGTTAATCTAATAAAAAAAGGAAGTAGAGAATCAAATTAACAGTATCAAAGATGAAAAGGGTGATATCACTTCTAATTAAGATAATTATTAAGAACTATTTTGCCCAAGTACATGGCAATAAATATGGCAATCTAGGTGAAACGGGTGAATATTTACAAAAATATAAATTGCCTAGATCATGTTTGCTTTTCCCATTTGGATGATGTTGATAATGATGACTATGTGAAAAATGTCACTTTATTTTAATTAGAGAAAGGGAATGAGATGCTGCTATGTAAAACCTTAAATATACATTAATTTTAAATTATTATTCATTATAAGCAAATGAGAAAAATAAAACAATTCATCATTTTAAAAAGTTTTTAAAGTACTCAATAGTTTCTCGTTAGTATTCACTGTTGAATTTTCTGTCAGTTGGATATTGGCCCTTTTTACTTGAGGAAAAAAAGAAGAAAATATATCCATAGACACCAATCAATAAGAATTTATTAAGTGCCTTGTCTGTGTGAGAAATTGGGGAAGGGGCTGGAGACACAAAGATGAAATGGCAGCATAAAATTCTTTATCTCCAAAAAGTCATCATTCTATCTGGGAAGGTAATCTATATATTTATGAACTGTAAAATATGTGAGATAAAAACATGACAATATCAAAGACACTAGTAACCAGATATATGAGGAAAATCTTCTTGTATCAGAGTTTGAAGTAAGCTTAGAAGGAATTTAGGCACTATAAATGAGGCAGCTGGTTGGCTTAGTGAAGAGATAGCCAGACCTGTAGTCACAAAGACTCATCTTTCTGAGTTCAAATCTTTCTTCAGACACTTGCCAGTTGTATACACCTAAGAAAGTCACTTAATTCTGTTTGTTTCAGTTTCTCATCTGTAAAATGAGTTGGAAAAAGGAAATTACAAACCACACCAGTCTCCTTGCCAAGGAAATCACAAATGGGATCACAAAAAGTTGAATACAAATTAAATAACTGAATAAAAGACATTGTAAAAGATGGAGATCAAGAAGAAGTTGATTTTAAGTACAGGGTTCACAGCCTGAACATAGATAAGATGGAAGATGGGATATTTTATATGTGGAATATCATGAAATTGAGTTTGTTTTTTAAAAAGGGGAGAAATCTGGAAAGAAGTCTAATAATCCTGGAAAGGTAAATTGGGCCAGATTGAGAAGGGTTCAAAATGCCAAAGAATTTTATGAGTGATACTAAAAGGAACAGACACTGCATTTTATTAAACAGGATAGGAGTTCTGTTAAACCTAAGATTCAGGAAAATCACTTTGGCCACTGTGTGAAGATTGATTGTAGTCTTGGTTGAAGCTGGGACATCAATTAGGATGTTTTTGCAAAAGATCTTGCAAGAGAAGATGACAACCTAAAGAAGGAGTGCTTGTATTACTGCAAAAATGGAGACAAAAATCAAGTGATATTATGCAGAGATTTCTGGGCAACTACAGAGAATGATAGAAGGGATAGTGCCTGCATGTGTGCGTCTGTGTGTGTGTGTGTGTGTGTGTATGAATGTATCATATTAGAATCAATATTAGTCTTTTTGATGTCAGGAAAACCTGAATTCAAATCCTGCCTATGACTGGTAGTTTTGTGTGCATTTCGAAATATCTATTTACTTTACATGGTTTCAGACAATACTGTAAAAACTTAAGGGATGGCTGTGTTTTTGGAGGTAAAGGGAAGTATCACACACCTAAGAAATGGATCCTTGGCATATTCTTGCATTCGTTGAGGCTTGGAAATAGAAACACTATGAAGTAGGCAGTTACTCTTATAACCTGTTTCACTCATTTCACACATGAATAAACTGAAAATCAAAAGGCTAATATGAAAAAGATTACATTGTTAAAAAAAGAATTTAAGACTATTTCTTGATTCTTCTATATTGCTTTTTATTGCATTAAACCATGTTGCTTCTACATACAAGTCCTTTTTTTTTCATTAGCCTAATAAACAGCATTATTTCTTTTAAGTAACATCCAAGCTAATGAAAACAATACATTGTGTCTATTTCAATTACTAATAGCAGGCAAGCATTTGTAAGGTTTTTAAACTAAGTCATTAAATTGTCACTACCCTCATAATAGCCATAAAAACAAACAAAAAATCACTAGAAATAGTGAGAAATTGAATGATTCCAGGCAATTAAAATGTCATAGATCAGATTTTCCAAATGTCATTTTCTCTGTCTCTCACTCATATTAACACACTATTTGATATTGTTTTTGCTTCTTCTAATGCTCTTTAGGTAAACCACTAATAATTGTCTAAATTCTCTCTTCACATCTATTTAGAAAACATCTAGTAGTAATGTAATTCTACTGCATGGTATGATGAAGAGTTTATTCCAAATTGGCATACAAGGAGATCACATGTTCTTACCAGTTACAAAGACCAAATAGCTTTCACAGATGTGAAATAAACTCTTGATTTAGTCACTTATTCCACAAACACAAGATTATTAGTCCATCGAAACTATGGTTATTCAAGTAACAGAGAGGTGTCTAGTGACACACATCAAGTAAGTGTCGAAGATCCAATTTGAACCTTGTTTCTAATTCCCTCTAGCATTTTATCCACTATACCATACTCAATTTGACATTACTTTTAAATATATATTAGTTTATATACATATCAGTTAAGATATTTTTCTCACATATATTCCATTGACATATGTTTTCTTCATCATGTATATATCCTAATACATGTCACTTCCTTCCAGAGACACATTTCACATCAAATAATTTTTTAAATAGAGAAAAAGTATTTAAATCAGCTATAGTGTTTCACACACATATTTTTCCAACTCTGCAAATGGAAAATGAATCAGTTTCACATATTTTTCATTTTAGGCCATGATTGTCATAAACATTTAATAATGTTCAGTTTCACTTGGTTCCCTTTTGGTTATGGTTTACATTATAATTTGTTGTAGTGATTGTATATGTTGTTTTCCTGGTTATAATTATTTCCTTTTCCATTAGTTTGTCTAATTCTTTCCTCTTCTAAACTGATTTATTAGTGATCTTATTATGTTTCTTGTTTTTTGACTGTCCCATTCCAAACCATTCTCCACAAAATTGTCAAAATTATTCCTCAATTCATAGGTCCAGTCGTGGTACCCTTTGCTAAAAAACCTGAAAGGCTAACCATTTTCTATAGGATAAAATAAGCATTTTTATAATTTGTGTGCCGTCTTTATAGTCTCTAAATTACATTACTCACATGTGTGTATGTGTGTATAATATAGTATTTTCAATTTTTTAACTAGAAAGGAATGGATACTTTTTTACCATTCAGAATTTATATACACCACTGTCAATGACTAGAATACATTCTATCCTCACCTCTGGGTCTTATTACCTTTGCTTCTTTCAAAGACTAAGTCATATGGTTATACCTCTATGAATCCTTCCCTATATTTCCCCTAGATGTTGAAACTATATTTTCCCTCTGTTTTCTTTGCATTTTATTTATTTTAACCTGTGCCACCAAACTAGAATGCAAGTTCTTTGAGATTTTTGGTCTTATTTTCTTAGCATCTCAACAAGTCCTTTAGCTTAAAGTAATAGGTATTTGATACATTTTAAATTAATTGAATTGATAATTGTTAGAAAGTCATTCCCGCCCTGATCTACTCTTCTTCAATGGAAGAGTACGTATAAAATCATGACTAAGATCTTGAGATCAGCCTAACAAATTTCAGAGAAGCTAATTGTAAAAAAGGAATGCGTATTTTATTTTTAAGCCAATGGTTCATTTAAAGATAGAAAGGAATAAGCAATTATTAAGTCCCCTACTCTATGTCAGGTGCTTTACAAATATAATCTCTGCCACAGGAGAAAGGAAATTTGTTTTCCCAAGGTTAAAAAGGTAGTCACTGGGGAAAATTGAGTTCAGAAGCTTTAGGCAAAAAAGATCCCTTGTATGGGACTCATTTAATCCTACTGCCCACAAACTGCCAGGCTATTAATTGAGCTTAATCATGATGATCTTCATCATAAATTTCTGAATATTAAGAGAAATCCTTAAGTACATATAGAAGTATATGTTGATATGCTACATCCAGGTGAGGACTCTGAATTTCTTTTAAATCTATTGCTTATCTAAAATAAGTGGTACTCACTTTGACAGGTTAAAATATTTCTGAAGATTAGATTTGTGGATAATGAAAAATGCAACAAAATTCAGAGCAATGAAAATGTGTTAACTCCTTTCCCCTTTTTTTCATCGACATTACTGAAATTCTGTATGGCTGGCAGATCTATTTTCTTGAAAGTTAAGTTCATCTGAGAACTTTTCCCCCCTTAATGCCTTGTCTAATTCCTCTCTTCTAAATTAAAGTTGTACCAAAATCTTAGCTTATGTGTTTTGATCAGTCCTTTAGAATGTAAGCTTTTTTGGGAACAGGCACAGTTTACTCATCTTTGTATTTTCAGAACCAGTCAAAGTGCTTGATACCTGATAAATGATTGCCTGGGAAGTAACCCAGGTGAAAACTTGATTTATTGATACTATATATCCACATCTAGAATAGAAGCCCTAGGAGGACAGGAATTGATTGGAGAGGTGGGAGGCTCTTTTTATCCTTAATGGCTACCACTGTACTTTGCAAAGAGGATATGCTTAATGAAAGTTTCTTGAATTTAATTAAAAAGAAAGTAAAGATATGTTAGTTACTCCTCCCACATTCAAAATCTAGGAAAAAACCAACATGTTACTATAATTGAATTTCATGAGAATCAACACATTAGTAATTAGAGCTTATTTCTCTCTTCAGGAATGTGCAATTAGAATGTTCTCCCCAGAACTCTCTTTCCCAGTTTCCAATTTTCCTTCTCACATTATGTGCTTAAGCTTTGAAGATAAAGTTGTGAGTGTAGCTCCTCCCTCTCTCCTCCCAGGAAGGTGGTTTTGGAACTTGGATGAGAGCCCAACAGGAGAATTTTACCCACTTGTATTTACTCAAGTTATTTTTTTGTTTGTTTTTTGTTCTTACTTTTATTCTGTTATTTCTTCAACTTCAAGTGATTACTAATAAATCTAATAAAATATAATACTTGGAGTTATTGGATATTAATTTAAATTCTGCATTTTTGGCTACTGCTATGGAAGAAAAGAATCCTTTGTCTTCTCTTTAAGAAAGCCTTTAGATAAAAATAGGGAGTATATTATTTTGAAAAAAAATTACATTTCCCATCTGCCGTGATCCTTTTGTCCTCCCCCTCCAGAGGACTCTCTTTGGTTGTGGGGACCTGTCCATGAAAGGATCTGAACCTGGCACCCGCTGCCACATCTCTTGAAAAAAAAACTAGGTGGGGGTTCTTGTGTGAATGGTAAAGTATACATTCTCATCTCTCTTAGATTGCTAACAGCTGAGCTAGCACTGGCCTCCTGTCTCTCACAGCCCCAAATCCATAACCACATGAGTTCAGCACCACTGGTTTCTTACTGGTTTGTGTCTGAGATGGCTTTTAGGTGTTTAGAACAGTAGATCAGCTCAGACATGCCATGAGCAGAAGAGCAGTCCCTTACACTCTGCCTACCTCATCCCCCTTCTAGCTTCCAATCTGATTTTAAACTGACCCTGGGGGTTTTCATGCTTCTGGCTAACAAGGTGGAAACTCAGGGGTTAGCCTATGTGGGGGTCTCCCTTGACACCCTCTAGACCAGTGGTTCCCAAACTTTTTTGGCCTACTGCCCCCTTTCCAGAAAAAAATATTACTTAGTGCCCTAGAAATTATTATTTTTAAAAATTTTAATAGCAATTAATAGGAAAGATAAATGTACCTGTGGCCATCGCCGCTCCCCTGGATTGGTGCAGTACATACCAGGGGGCAGTAGAGCCCACTTTGGGAATCACTGCTCTAGACCCTAAAGCCCAGCATAGCAGAGGGGTAGCGAGTAGCTCAGTGGATTTAAAACCATATTTTTAGAATTAGGCTCTGCTTTCCTGACCCAAACATCAGGTGTAACCTGTATTTTATACTCAAAAACCCTTTTGATCTCCCTGGCATTTTTGCCCTTGCAGGGGGTGGGGAGAGGAAGGAACAATACTCTTCCAAACCATTTAATTAATTCCTGAGGCTTTTTTTAACTTCAAGAAAGTGTGCTTTGTTTTCCCTTTAATCAAGTCATAGAGCTTATCTTAGTAGTAATAATGCTACAAAGAATGGTCCAAATTCTGAGGTAAAAGTTTATTCCTTCCCTAAAACAGTTTTTTTTTCTCACAGAGAACTTTAATGAATTAGAAAAGCTAACAATTTCAAATTAGCTATGCTTAATACATACTCCTGGCTGTGGTTATGTTCACTGGACATTTTATGCTTTATTTATTTCTCTTCAAAAATAAACAACAGAAAGGTACCTTGCTAAAATTACTAACTGAAATGGACAACTTTGAAAAAAATCTTGAGTGATCAAAATATTCAGATGGAAATTTCCCCTTTGTCCAAGACCTCCCCATTTATGTTTCAGGCTAATTACCTCCTTTCTCACCTTGTAAAGCTTCTGGCTGCCCCACCCCCTTGCCTGATTTCTCCCTTTCCCTCCCTTGTCCCTTCTCCCCTGTCCTCCCCTATCCCTTCTCCTAACTTCCATTCCTCTTGCCCTGCCTCACCTAGACCATCCCCTCCCTCTCAGATCATCCATTTCTCCCCCTACCCCTCCCCTTACTCTGTAGCAAGACAAACATTCAGCCAAGAGAGAAAAAACCACAAATAATTCACAAAAAAGGGCCAATTCCCATTAAAGGAATTACCCACCTTAAATAAGGATGGATATATCATTTCCCTTAGACACCATTACCCCTTAAGATATTTAAAGATTCAAACAAAATATTCCTTCCTTTAAAGATGAGCCTATTGTAATTATTAAGAAGCTAGAAAACATTTATCAGTTTATGATCCTTCATGGGTAGACAGAAAATTTGCTCTAAACTTTTTTTGACAGAAAAAGAGAAAAAATAAATTGTTTCTTTCGTTAATAAAGCCTGGGGAAAGAAATAAACTCACTGGCCTGTGGAAAACCCTAAGTGGGATTTTAATGAAGAAGATTATTTTAAACTATGTAAGGCTAGGGACATATTACTAAAAGCAATGAGAGATTATTCTAATGGGTCAGGTATATGGATGAAGTTTGAGAGTCTTAGGCAATTAAAGGAGGAAAATCCCACCCACTTTATGGATAGTTATTGAGCTGTAAGGTAGATATATGGACCTGGATATTTCCAGAGAAAGGGATATCAGATGGATAAGAAAACAGTTTGTAGAGAACTGTTGTAAAGTGGTCAAAGATTATTTTAAAGCAAACTGTCCTAACTAGTCTAGTGTGGACCTTGAAGAATTGAGGAAAGTAGCAGTTTATGTCTTTGATGGTCACCAGAAGAAAGATGAAGATAAAAGTGATTCAGTAAAGACATTAAAGAAAGAAATTAAAATTTTAACGAAAGAAAATGTAAATCAAGCAGTGGCCATAGTCCCTTTGTAAGAATCCATAAATCAAACACCAAAGTATTATTTATGTGAAAAAGAGGTCATTTAATGTTAAACATAGAAACTAGAATTAGGTACTCAATAACATGAAATGTAGGAATAATGTTATTTCAGAAATAACAATAATTTTAGAAATAATAATCATAATAGAAAAAAGTTACAGAAATGATAATCCAAATGAGTCAAATCAAGACTCACAACAATATATCCAAAATGGGGCTCATCCATGCTATACTCACAGAGGAAATCCTCCTCATTGAGGGGAACCACAGAGAAATGGTTAAGGACTTTTATGAGAGAGGAGAAAGGACTCTTGAATCAGAGAGTGAAATCTTTGATTTCCCAGACCCTGATATCTTAACACCAGTTATCCCAGGCCATTCTCCCCTCCTATAGTAATGAGCCTCATGTGACTCTGAAAGTTGGGAACAGTATTATGATTGCCTCTTAGACACTGGAACTTCCATATCAGTTTTGGTGAGTAAATCAGATGTCAAATGCAGTTCTATAGGTTCTCTAAATGTAGTAGGTATATCAGGAACAACCCTAAAGGTCCCAAAGATTTCCCATTGAATGGTACCTGTGGGACCCCTATCAGTAGAATGTTCTTTTCCTTTAATACCTGGTTCCCCTACAAATTTATTAGGGAGAGACCATTTATGCAAACTTAGAGCCACAATAAAATGCTTTCAAGATGGTGCTATGACTCTAGAATTGCTTGAGGAAACCTTAAATTTGCTTCCTGTACTTCTTTCAGAAATTCATGAAGTGAAGGAGCCTTCAACCTTTGCAATACCAGCCAATATACCAGAAGGTCTTTGGGTCACATTGTCTTCTTAAGATTTAAGCCTACTTAAATCATCTTTTCCTGTACAAATTAAAGCAAAAAGTGATCCACCTCCATCCATTCCTCAGTATTTCCTATCAAAAGAGGCAATTGAGGAAATTACCCCAATAAAAATTTACTAATTGAGCGAGGAATAATAATTCCAAGGAAATGCAAATCCAAATATAATATACCAATTCTACCTGTAGAAAAACCCAAAATTGGATGCAGATGGAAAACCTGTCTATAGATTTGTACAAGATTTAAGGACTGTAAATAATCATGTCATAAAGAAGTATCCAGTGGTTTCAAGTCCAGCCACAATTATCTCCTCTCTTCTTAGCACAGCCACATATTTTACAGTGGATCTGTGCTCAACATTCTTCTCAATACCAATTCATGAAAACTCCAGGAATATATTTGCCTTAACCTGGAAAGGCACAATTGGACATTGTGTTGGATGCCACAAGGGTTTGTGGACAGTCCTACAATGTTTTCATAAATTTTAACACAGGATTTAGCAAATATTAAATTTCAGAATGGCTGTTTGATACAATTTGTAAATGATTTGCTCTTGGCCTAACCAAATGCCACATTATGCCAAGAAGATAGCAAACACCTTCTTTTATAACTTCATGAGGAGTCACAAGGTCTCAAAGGCAAAGGTTCAGTGGTATCTCCAAAGGTAGAATATTTAGGGTTCATTTTAACTGCTTGTGACCACTCCATTTACCCTAAGAACAATGAAAATATTCAATAATTGAGTGCCCCCTCCACTAAGAAACAGTTGAGAGCAATTTTAGGAGCAACAGAATTTTGTAGACAGTGGATCCCTTGCTTTGGGGAAATCACTAAACCTCTTATAGCTCTGACAAAAAATTCCATCTATAAATGGCTTAGATTTGAGGCAGAACACCTGTCAGCTCTTTCAAAATTAAAACAGGCTATCCTGTCTGCCCCTACTCTAGGAATCCCAGATTACAAAAAGTCATTTACTTTGTAAGTACACAAACAGAGAGGAGTAGCTTCAGGTTTTTAAATTGAAACTTTAGGACCTGTTCCACATCCAGTTGCTTACTATTCAGCCCAGTTGGACCCAGTAGATTCAGGAGCACTACCATGTCTTAGAGGTATAACTGCAACAGCTTTATTAGTAACTAAATCTGATTATTTAGTATTGGGATGCCCAATAAAAATAATAGATTTTAGATATGCATTTGGAATTTGTCATACAGTGGTTATGCTATGGCTTCAAAGGGGATTTTTAACATCAGTTGGAAAATGTATAGCAAATGCAGACATTAGTAATGAAATTAATTCTGCCCTTCAGCTCCCTGAAGCCCTAGCTGTAGTTCATTGCCCTGCCAATTCAGGTGACACAGACCCTGTCTCTAGGGAAAATGACTGGGCATATACTGCTACAAAGCTAGTGGCATTACAAGGGTCTGAGTTAATTTTAACATTGGCAACTAGTAATGACTTAAATTTGTCCCTTTCTTATAATGAAAATAAAGTGGGAAATGGAAGCAAAAATTTAAAGCAAAATTGATAAATGGAGTATGGGTATCATCTGAAGGAAATCCCCTACTCCCTAGAAGTTTTTATCACCAAATTTGCTTATTCATTCACAAAAATGGTCACTTTAGTACCCGGGCATTGCAAACTCTGTTAAAAGAGTATGGATAGCCCCTGTGTAACTACTATAGCCTCTAAAGTGTGTGCAGTCTGCCCCATCTGCCAAGCATATAATCAGCATGTCTTGCATGGAAAAGCATTTGGTGGGCATCCTCTGGCTTACACAATTTTTGAATACCTACAAATTGATTTTATCACTATGCCAAGAGCTGGACAGTATAAATTTTGTCTGATCATAGTGGATCAGCTGACCAGAGGGTCAGAAATGTTTCCTACTACATGGGACACATAGGCTTTTGTTGTCAAGGTGCTCTTAAAACAAATTATTACTCACTTTGGCCTGACTGCACATTTCAATTCAGACAGGGAAACTCATTTTACCAACTCAGGTTTGTCTCAGATTTATTCTTGTTTAATGATCACTCCCAAATTCCATGTACTGTATCATCTGCAGAATTCAGGTCAAATTGAAAGAATGAATAGGGATTGTAAAATTCTGATTGGCAGATTATGCATAGAGACTCATTTAAAATGGCCTGAAATACTTTCCCTAGTCCTCTTTTATTTTCAAAGCAGACCCAGGGGAGATCTACACATTTCACCACTTGAGATGCTTTTTGGACATCCCCCTATATAGGGTAAGCCTTTCTCTCCTGCATACACATCATTACTATGGGGACACACTTCTATTGCCTCATATATACAGGATTTACAAATCAAATTGTGAAAACTCAATGAATCTGGGGCAACTTCACAAGAAGGACCTATAGACTTCTCACTCCAGAACTTATACCCAGGTGACAAGGTGTACATAAAGAACCTCCAGTACACTGGAGGAACTCAGCTGCCTGGGAAGGTCCATTCCAAGTTCTGTTAACCACTCCAACAGCCATCAAAATTGCAGATAAGGACTCTTCAATCCATTGCTCGTACCTTCTATAGATAATGAGTGACTGTATCCTGTCATGCTTATTATATTTGCTGATTCATTTGTTTTTAGATTTATTTAGATTTATTTAAAATTTAAGATTTGTTTTTGAGTTTACATATTAATTTAATCTATAATATTCTGTTATACTGTGTCACTTTCTGTTACTGTGTTTTTGGCTATTAGCTATATATTTTGTTGCACTGTCTTTATTTGTACTGTCCTATGCCTGGACTAGAGAAAATACCATTATAAAAGTCCATAAACTAGTTGGACAAAACATGTATTAGTAACCTTTGGAGAAGCTGATGTGCTCTTATGATTTTATGGGGTTTTGATACTTCTTTGAATTGTATTAGTTGCTATACTATTGTTTTAAAAAGTTATTACTTGTAGAAAATTATGTGCACTCACACTGTGGATTATGGCCAAATTAAAAAGGAAATGGATCTCCTTTCTGGATGATTAACATTTGTGTTGTGCCTCTTACTTGTCTGAAACCTTTTCAAGGAATGTGAAGTATATATTTTTGATTAAAAATTTTTTTTATCATTTTTCTTTGTATGTGCAATAGAGCATTTGAGTTTTCTTTTCTTTTTTTCTTTCATTTTTTTTGTACTTGAAATACATATTACCAGCATTAATGTTTTTATGATTTTGTACTAGCTTAAGTTTAAAATGTCCATTAGCCCTAATGCCAATGTATACCCCAAAGCTCTAGACTATGTAAACTTGTCATTGATTGTTCAATATTATGGGACTTTGATTAATGATTGTGTCTGATTCCAGGAGAAGGGATTACAAAAGAGCCACACACAATGTCAAGGAGCACAAAGTTTACCTGCATAGTGTCTACATGCACAAGATCAAGGAGAGCAACCAATCCCAGTAGGACTAATGAGATTCTGTGCCAAGACAGTGGACTTGAACTCATTTTGGGGTTCGAGGAAGTAGCTATTTGAAATCCTGAGACACAGAATTGTCTCATGCTAGATCCAGACTTCTACCATGTACCTTAGTTTGGCTACCATTTTGGCTCCCCTATCACCAAGAGCAAAGGTAAAATCAGACTGGGGAATGATATTTCCCTTCTGCTTCAAAATCTACTCCTCTTTTCTTTCTTTTATAATATGGCAATTTTCTAGAATCCTTACTACCTCCCCCCATCAAGAAAGTGACCTATTTGGAGAAGGTGCCATGAAGATGCCTGTAGAAACCACACACTGCATCAAAAGATCCAGAATGAACTTTGGGATGTAGTGAATTAAGCAGTGGGGAGTTGAACACATTTATTTTCAATATAAACTCTTTTTTAAAAAAATATTTAATAATAAAGGATTTTGTCCATGGTTACATGATTCATGTTCTTGTTCTTCCCTTCACCCAAGCCACCCCTCCACCACTCATAGACAAAACACATTTCCATTGGTTTTTACATATGCCATTGATCAAGACCTATTTCCATATTTTTAATAGTTGCACTGGGGTGGTTGTTTAGAGTCTACATCCCAAATCATATCC
Organism: Gracilinanus agilis; assembly: GCF_016433145.1. Classification (NCBI taxonomy): domain Eukaryota; kingdom Metazoa; phylum Chordata; class Mammalia; order Didelphimorphia; family Didelphidae; genus Gracilinanus; species Gracilinanus agilis. The sequence continues at coordinate 43,409,140 of NC_058130.1, read as the reverse complement.
ACAACAACCTATGTGTTTAACTACTTGTTTTTCTTCTGTGTTTTTACTGCAATAGTTTTTTCTCTGAATGTAGATAGCGTTCTTTTTCATAGGTCCCTCAGAATTGTCCCGGATCATTGCATTGCTACTAGTACAGGAGTACATTACATTCGATTTTACCACAATGTGTCAGTCTCTGTGTACAATGTTCTCCTGATTCTGCTCCTTTCACTCTGCATCAATTCCTAGAGGTCATTCCAGTTCACATGAAATTCCTCCAGGTCATTATTCCTTTGAGCACAATAGCATTCCATCACCAGCAGATACCACAATTTGTTCAGCCATTCCCCAATTGAAGGGCATATGCTTGTTTTCCAGTTTTTTGCCACTACAAAGAGGGTAGCTATAATATTTTTGTACAAGTCTTTTTCCTTATAATCTCTTTTGGGTATAAGCCCTGTAGTGGTATGGCTGGCTCAAAGGGCACACAGTTGTAATAATAGTGAGAGCCAATTAACTCCTTCTCTGGCAACTTTTGTCCCATTCCCCTTGCACAAATACCATTTTTATATAGTGTTTTAAAGCCCATTGAGTGTTTTGATGACCATTGTTTTATAGTACAGTTTAAGATATGATACTACTAGGCCACCTTCCTTCACATTTTTTTTTATTATTTCCCTTGATATTCTTGATCTTTTGTTCTTCTAAATGAACTTAGTAATAGTTTTTTTCTAATTCAGTAAAAAAGTTTTTTGGTAGGTTGATAGGTATGGCACTAAATAAGTAAAGTAATTTGAGTAGAATGGTCATTTTTTATTATGTTAGCTCATCCTACCCATAAACAATCAATGTTTTTCCAATTGTTTAGATCCAGTTTTAATTGTTTGGAAAGTGTTTTGCAGTTGTGTTTGTATAATTCCTGTATTTGTTTTGATAGAAAGTGTAGTGGTATTTTACATTGTCTAGGTTGATTTTAAATGGTATTTCTCTTTCTAACTCTTGCTGCTGAGATGTGTTGAAAATATATTAAAATGCTGATGATTTATGTGCATTTATTTTGTATCCTGCAACTTTGCTAAAGTTGTTGATGAGTTCCACTAGCTTTTCAGTTGATTCTCTAGGATTTTTTAAGTAGATCATCATATCATCTGCAATGAGTGATGACTTGGTCTCCTCATTGCCTATTTTAATACCTTCAATTTCTTTTTCTCCTCTAATTGCTACTGTTAGTGTTTCTAGAATAATGTTAAATAATAGAGGTGATAATGAACATCCTTTTTTCACTTCTGATGTTATTGGGAATGCTTCTAATTTGTCCCCATTACAGATGATTCATGTTAATGGCTTAAGATATATACTGCTTATTATTTTTAGGAAAGGCCTTTCTATTTCTATACTTTTAGTGTTTTCAGTTGGAATAGGTGTTGTATTTTTGTCAAAGGCTTTTTCATCATCTATTGAAATAATCATGTGGTTATTGTTTGTTATCTTGTTGATAAGGTCAATTATGTGAATGGTTTTCCTAATATTGAACCATCCTTGCATTCCTTGTATAAATCCCACCTGATCAAAATGAATAATCCTCTTAGTCACTTGCTGGCGTCTTTTTCCTAGTATTCTATTTAAGATTTTTGCATCTATATTCATTAAGGAAATTGTTCTGTAGTTTTCTTTCTCTGTTTTTGGTGTACCTGGCTTTGAGATTAGTACCATATTTGTGTCATAAAAGGAATTTGGTAGAACTCCTTCTTTGCTTATTATGTCAAATAATTTGTATGGTATTGGGATTAGTTGTTCTTTGAATGTTTGATAAAATTCACTTGTAAATCCAACTGGTCCTGAGGATTTTCTCCTCGAGAATTCTTTCATGGCTTGTTCAAATTCTTTTTCTGATATGGGAATATTTAAATATTCTATTTATTCTGCTGTTAATCTACACAATTTATATTTCTATAAATATTTATCCATATCATCAAAATTGTTATATTTATTACCATATAATTGGGCAAAATATTTTTAATAATTACCTTAATTTCCCCTTCATTAGAGGTGAGGTCTCCCTTTGCATCTTTGATAACTTTAATTTGCTTTTCTTCTTTCCTTTTTTAAATTAGATTGACCAGTTGTTTGTCAATTTTATTTGTTTTTTCAAAGTCCCAGTTTCTGGTCTTATTTATTAATTTAATATTTCTTTCACTTTTGATTTTATTAATTTCTCCTTTAATTTTATGATCTCTAATTTATTTTTCATCTGGGGATTTTTAATTCGTTAGTTTTCTAGTTTTTTGATTTGCATGCCCAATTCATTGATCTTTGCCCTCCCTAAGTTGTTATTATATGCTCTCAAAGATATAAATTTCCTTCTGAATACTGCTTTGGCTTCATCCTACAGATTTTGGTAGTATGTCTCATAACTGTCATTCTCTTCTATGAAATTGTTAATTGTTTCTATGACTTGTTCTTTAACTAACTGATTCTGGAGAATCATATTTAGTTTCCAATTAGTTTTTGATTTGCCTATCCATGTACCCTTACTTATTATTATTTTTATTGCATTATGATCTGAGAAGGATGCATTTATTAATTCTGCTCTTTTGCATTTGTTTGCTATGTTTCTATGACCTTGTAGATGACCAATCTTTGTGAATATACCATGTGTTGCTGAAAAGAAGGTGTATTCCATTTTGTCTCTATTTATTTTTCTCTACATATCTATTAACTATAATTATTCTGGGATTTCATTCACCTATATTACCTCTTTCTTATTTTTTTTTTTGGTTTGATTTATCTAGACCTGATAGGGGAATGCTCAGGTCTCCTAATACTATTGTTTTACTATCTATTTCCTCCTTGAGCTCTGCCAGTTTCTCCTTTAAAAAATTTAGATGCGGGGCAGCTGGGTAGCTCAGTGGAGTGAGAGTCAGGCCTAGAGACAGGAGGTCCTAGGTTCAAACCCGGCCTCAGCCACTTCCCAGCTGTGTGACCCTGGGCAAGTCACTTGACCCCCATTGCCCACCCTTACGACTCTTCCACCTATGAGACAATACACCGAAGTACAAGGGTTAAAAAAAATTTAGATGCTATAACATTTGGTGCATACATGTTGTCTACTGCTATTTCTTCATTGTCTATACTGCCTTTTATCAGGATGTAATTACCTTCTTTATTTCTTTTAATCAGATCTATTTTTATTTTGGCTTTGTCAGAAATCATGATTGCAACTCCTGTCTTCTTTTGCTCAGTTGAAGCAAAATAGATTTTGCTCCAGCCTTTTGTTTTTACTCTATGTATGTCTATCTGCTTCATGTGTGTTTCTTATAGACAACACGTTAGGATTTTGGTTTCTAATCCACTCTGCTGTTTGCTTCTGTTTTATAGGTGAGTTCATCCCATTCACATTAGAGTTATAATTGTCAACTGTGTGTTCCCCAACATTTTGGTTCTCTCTCCTTGTCCCGCCCTTTCTTCTTTCACTATTTCCTTCTATACCAGCGTTTTGTTTTTAATCAGTCCCCCTAATCCCCTCCGTTATTGTACTTTCCTTTCTCCCCCCTTCCTGCTTATTCCCCTCTTATTATACTTTAGTGTCTTTTTAAAACTACCCCCCTCATAGTATTGTTTTCTTCCCCATCAGTCCTTTAGTTACACTTTTACTCCTCTATAGGGAGTGAGTCAATTCTCTGACTCAATGGATCTGATTGTTCTTCCCTCTTTAAGTTAATTTCAATGCATGTATGAATTAAGCATTTCCTCTCTCCAACCTCTTTACACTTCTAATATTTTTGGTCCTCTCTCCTGTTCCCCTAATATGCTTCTTTATGTAATATAAATTTACTCCATTTTGTCTCTTTTCCCATTTCTCTTAATATTATCTTCTTTTTTATCTCTAGCTTTTTATATATTTATATATAAATACATATATATTCATATATATGTACATATACATATATCTTGACATTTCATCCTATACAGTTTGTCACTATTTCATCTTAGTATATTTCTTCTAGCTACCCTAATGATAATAACAATTTTTATGAGATACCAATATCATCTTTTCTTTTAGGGATACAAATCATTTGAACTTATTCGGTCCTTTAAAGAAAATGTTATTTTCCCCCCTCTCTTAATTACCTTTTGGTGATTCTTGTGAGTTCTGTGTTAGGGCAGTAAATTCTCTGTTTACATCTGTTTTTTTCTTTATGAATGCTTGGAAGTCTTCAATTTTCTTGAATGACCATACTTTCCCCTGCAAAAATATAGTCAGTTTTGCTGGATAGTTGATTCTTTTTTTTTTTTTTTAACTCTTACCTTCTGTCTTGGAGTCAATACTGTGTATTGGCTGGGAAGTGTCTGAGGCCAGATTTGAACCTAGGGCCTCCTGTCTCTAGGCCTGGTTCTCAGTCCACTGAGGTACCCAGCTGCCCCCTGGATAGTTGATTCTTGGTTGTAGTCCCAGTTCCCTTGCTTTCCGGAATATTATATTCCATGCCTTCTGATCCTTCAATGTAGATGCAGCCAGATCCTGTGTCATTCTAACTGTGGTTCTCTGATATCTGAACAACATCTTAGCAGCTTGTGATATTTTTTTCTTGCTCGGAGAATATTTCAATTTGGCTTTAATGTTCCTGGGAGTTGTCAGTTGTGGATTAAATGTAGGAGGTGATTTGTGGATTCTTTCAATTTCCAATATTCCCTCTTGTTTGAGAATGTAGGGGTAGATTTCTTAGATAATTTTCTGTAGGATGATGTTCAGTTTTTTCTTTTGTCATGATGTTTCAGTGGACCAATAATTCTTAAATTGTCTTAAATTGTCTCTTTGAGATCTGTTTTCTAAATCTGTGGTTATGTCCATGAAGTGTTTTATATTTTCCTCAATTCTTTCATTCTTTTGATTTTATTTTATATATTCTTGCTGCCTTGTGAAGTCATTTGCTTCTAGTTGTTGGATTCTGATTTTTAACGGCTGAATTTTATTCCTGGCTTTTTGGTCATACTTCTCCTTCTGGTCTGATTTTCTTTGTAGTTCATCTTTCACTTTCTTTGTTTCATTTTCATGCTGGCCAGTTTTGATTTCAAGATATTATTTTCTTGTTTTACTTCATATATTTCCTTTTTCCAACTGACTTCAGCCTCTTTTGATCATTTTTTGAGTTCTTGAGTTAATAGAATTTTGAGATCTTCCAAAGCCTGTGTCCAGTTCTCTGGAGTTTCTTTGGTTTTGCTTGGGGTTCCTTGTTCTTCTTCTATTTCATTTGCTCTTAGTTCACTTCCTGGAAAGAAGATGTCAATTTTAATTTCTTTTTCTTTTTCTATTGTTACTCATATTTTTTCCTTCTTTCCATCTTGTGCCTTCTCTGCTCTGCTGGCTGATTAAGTTAAGCATATGGTTTTAATGTGCTAGATGTAAGATCTTTCCCAGCTGGTAATAGTAGTTTGTAACTACTTTCTCTCCAGTCTATGGGGGAGGGGTGTTGGAGTTTCCCTGCCCTCAGAAGACTTTTTATCTGTCTTATTGATGGGATTAAGCCAGGGCAGGATTGATCTGTCTGGCTTGAAGTGTCCTGAGACTAAAACCTTGAGAGAAGGGGGGAATGATGGAGAGTTTTTCCTGCTTCTTGGGTGCTCTCTCTGTGTTTTTCTTCTAGCCACCTACTTGTGTCTGTGTTCAATGCTTTGACCCTGGTGCCAGCAAGGCTTTCTCTCTTGACTAGTCCATTTTCTAGCCCAGAGATTCTAGGAGCTGCTTGAGACTCTATATAGCACATTGGAGAGGGGTCCTGGGATTCTCCTCTTCCTTACCCTCAAACCCAACAGTTCAGGAATTCAGGTCTTTTTTTTCTTTTGGCATTCCATTTGAGCTGTCTAGCAGTAGGATACCCCAGCTCTGTCCTGTTGTTAGATTTGGTTTTCTTTCCCTTTGCAGCACTTTGTTTTCTATCTCGGTGAGGAAGAGTATGGAGGTCTGAGATTTTGCTCCATTTAAGCCACCATTTTCCCAGAAGCCTCAATTGAATGTATACTCTTAAGCCAAAGGGGATTGCCCCATTATTGGTATTTGTCAATGAGCCTAGAAATCACTGATTTTGCTCTCTTTTTCTTTTATTTCCCCTTTCCCCACAACTTACTGTAATTTCCCCTTAGAAAGTGCAATATTAGATGTACCTCTAGTTAGATATCTTTAGAGATATAAGTTGGTTATATGTAATTATTCAATGGGGAGGCTAGGCATGTAAATTTGGGAGATTTCTACATACTTATTTCCTAATAGAATCACAGGGGGATTGTGTAATTAGAATGTTCTCCCCAGAACTCTCTTTCCCAGCTTCCCATTTTCCTTCTCACATTACATGCTTATACTTTGAAGATAAACTTGAGTGTAGCTCCTCCTGGAAAAGTGGTTTTGGAGGTTGGGTAAGAGTCAGGCAAAAGAATTTTATGAACATGTTTTTACTCATTTTTTTTTACTTTTGTTCTGTTATTTCTTCTACTTCAAACAATTACCAATAAATCTTGTAAAATATAATACTTGGAGTTATGGAATATTAATTTAAATTTTACAGGAAGCATTTAGTATGAAGCTAAGAATTAACAAAAAATTTCTTTGAGTGAGAAAAAGATCAGTAAGTGATATGGTAAAGGTCTAGATTAAGGAAAGATATCTGAGTCAACTTTTCTTAGTTTCAGTTTTTTCCTTTGGAAAATGAGTACAGCACTACCTAGAATATTTATATTCTATATGAGAATCAAATGAAATAATGTATAATATAAAAGTTATTGTCATGACTACATTTGTGAGCCATGAGCAGAAAATCTAATCTTTGTAGGCCATAGATTTACTATATTTTTAAAAGAAGATATTAGTTTGAGATGATGCCAGTGTTCCCTTTTAATTAATTAATTATTTTCTTTTCATTGAAAGAATAGGGCAGTACTATGTGCAAGTATATTGGAATTCCATTGTGCAAAAATATCTCTCATGGAAATGACTGATATTGACTAAACTGGAATGCCCTGCTAACCTTTAAGAGAATTGACAAAATAAAACTTATTATTATTATTATTATTATTATTAGTTAAATAGGGGAAGCTAGGTAGCATAGTAGAGTATTAGACCTGGAATAGGGAGAACCTGGGTTGACAACTGATCTAAAATATTTCTGGTTTATATGATCCTAGGCAAGTCATTCCAATTATTAATTCCAATTGTCTAACCTCTAACTCTTCTCTGTTTTAGAATCAATATTTAGTATTGCTTCTCAGACAAAAACTAAGGGTATGAAAATAAATAAATAATTTAAAAAATAATAGTGATGTTGATGAAAAAAATTATTCAACATGGAAAATAATAATCACATAAATAATTTCTTAACCTTGGTCATTGAAGTTTATACCCTCTAGATTGTGGTTATCTTATTAATGGGTGGCAATCCTGGAAGAGCCTAAAGCAATATAGATAGTGATCTTTCCTAATATTCCATAAATTATGTTTACATTGTATAGTATTAATTTTTATCATTATAAATTATATTATATTTATGCATCTGAACTGAGAATTACAACATACATAAAGTAGATCCAGTATTGTATGTCCTCAAAACCTAGGGGAAAAATAATGTAATGTTTTTATTTCCTATTCATTTTAAAGTTTCCAGGAAAGGGGTAAAACTTGAAAGATTTTTTTTCTGCATGTTTGTTTTGCTTTATTTCATAGAGTAATTCTAAATCTTAAGGAATATTATATTTGATTTTATTCAGCCATACTATTTCACATCTGTCTTTCCATTTTCAAATACTGATTTTACTAACATATTTTTCTTTGCAAAGATTCAGGTCTGCAAAACATGTAGCAATGAGAAACACATAGGAGCACTTCCTGACCTTTACAGTGCACCTCCCACATTGGAATCACTGGTTTTGTTTTGGCCTAAGGCAAAAATGATTTCCTGGGCAGGGATATGCTGCAAACTTCTGATGAACAAATAAGAAGAGAAAAAAGGGATCCGAGGATCATCCAGTTTTTTTCTACTTTGCAGTCTTCAGAGAACTACATACTAAAACCACAAATAAAATAAAAAAGTTTCCAATGCCTGTAATAATGACTTTTCCCCGCTATGTTCTAAATAACTGCTTGTAGCCTCTCATCTAGACTGAAATGATGGATTTCTAATTGTTCTCCTTGATTCAATTCTCTCTTCTCTCCATTCCATCCTCCAGGCAGAAGCCAAATTGCTATTATTTTGAACATAGTTCTCACCAAGTTACTCTTAGCTTTCCATTGCCTCCATAATAAATAGAAAATGCTTAACCTGATATTTAAACCTGAACAATATATCTTTAACTTTCTTTCTAATTGTATTTCATATTATCTTCATTTGTGCATTCTTTTACATCAAACTGGCTTCCTAGATTTTGCCTGTATTCATCCTATCATTACCACCTCTTTACAAATGGTCTAAGATTTTTTGAATATTCTTCCTTTTTTATTCTCTCACAGAAGCCCAAGCATTCTTCAAAGCAGAGGTCAAATGTTACCTTCTACACTTTTTCCTCAATCAAATAGCTGTTGGTAATTCCTCCTCTCAGCATTTTATTTTTGTTTGACCATTCATTTATACTTGCATTAATTTCTTTATTTCTGGAGCAAAACTGGGATTTCATTAGTGTAGAAAATTCCCAGACAGTAAATTCTCTCTGTCAATACAGATTGACAATAACTCTACAACTAAATTTGCAAGTTAGGCAATAAGTTATAAAATAAGTTACATGTTTCAGTGGATAGAATGTTTGACCTAAAGTCAGGAAAACCTGAGTTTGAGTCCTACATCAAACATTTATTAGCTGTGTGATACTGGACAAGTTCTTTTACCTCTCTCAGTCTCAGTGTCCTTACCAGAAAAGTGATAATTTTAACAATAGTCCCTCCCTATAGAGTTGTTTTCATGACCAAATGAAATGATATATAGTGTTTTGTAAATCATACACATACACACATAACAATTTTTTGTGTGTTCATGTGTCTGTGTGTAGGTGTGACTGTAGACTGCTATTTTTGAGTAGCCTGAGTTTCTAAGAGTTGAAACATGCTGATAGTCACATAGTGTTATGTGCCAGAGGTATCATTTCAATTCACATCTTCATGAAGCTGGCCCTCTCCCATGGGTGCAATTCTCTTCCTCTTCTTTTCTACCTCTTTGTTTCCCTGGCATCCCTTTAGTTCCAGGTAAAATTCCACCCTACACAGGAAGCATTTCTTGATCCTCCTTTTATCTAGTGCCTTCATCTGTTGATTATTTCAGATTCATCTTATGTATAAGTTTGTGCAAAATTATTTACATATCATCATATAACTCATTAGACTGAGATGTCCTGGAGAGCTTTCCTTAGTACTTAGCACAGTGTCTGGTCCATAGTAGACACAACAAAATAATATTCTTTGAAAAAATGTCTGATTCTCTGTTCACTGAGTCATTCCACCTTTCTTCTTGGTAATAAATAAAGTCATTATCATCATCATCATTATCCACCCAGGACAATGTTGGAAACTGACTTGTTCAACACAAAGTAGAACATACTCTGTAGTCTCATACTTGCCCAGGAAGGTGCAATTACTTTACCCAGGAAGCTATGCATGTTCTGACAAACATCAGAGGAATTCTATGAAAATCACAACTTCCATTTAATTTCTTAAAATGATGCCAACTTTCTCTCCAAGCTTTATATGTTTTTGTGGGCAACAGTTCTTATATCATTTAGTTGTGTATGAATTTATTCATTCAAACTTTTTGAGTACCTTGCCCAGGCATTTGCACATAGTAAGTGCTTAATAAATGAGTTTGTTACAGAATAGAATTGGATAACTAACTTGAGAATCATGTCTAAGCTCAATGTCACTTAACTTCTTGATTAGAACTCTTGCCCACACTTGAGAGAGAGCAACAAAGCATCCAGTTGAAGGCTAATGCAATCATCAGCTCTTTTCCTTCAGTGATCCAGAACATATTTAGAAGGATTTCCTTTTTTAATCATCAGACCTTGCCTTTCAGCAAATGATTTTACTTCATTTCTTTCATTTCATGCTGAAGACCAGGGCAAGGATAGTAAGGCAATAATCTCTTAAGATATTCCTTTGAGCCATGTATACTCCCTTGTATTAGCATGTGTAACAATTATTTCATCAAATGTGATAATGAGGTCATTTGGGCTAAACAAAATACTCAGAGGAAGGAGTGATTTGCAGCAGAGTATAAGAATCTGTGGACTCAGCTATGTGTGACATCTTTTATGGGAAGGATATTTGCAGAATTTGCTGATAAAGCAAGGCACAGAGTAAGGGAAACATAAACGTTTGTGGAAAGTAAATGAGCAGCTCAAAAGAGCATTTATATTTTTTTAATTCAGATTGAATGTTTGGAAGAGGTATAAAACTGAAAGAAGGAATGTTGTAAAGATGGGAAGGTAGAAAAAGAAGCAGTGAAAAGTGGGGACAAAAACCAAGGGTTCAGTCAAATTATGTAGGTTGAAATACTGCCATGGCCACTTGCAGGTTGTGTGATCAAGAGATCATAGCATCACAGGAACATTAATTTAGTTGGAATAGAATTTTTGCAGTCATCTAGTACAATTCTGTCACAAAATAGAATCCACTGAATCCATCTTCATTTAACATTTAGAGAAACTGAAGACCTGAGAAGATAAATTATTTCTCCGAGATCACAGAGTGATGAATCAAACCCATGTCATTCAGCTTCATAGCTGGCATTCTTTCTATGGTCTCATAATGCCTAGACCATTTGCATTTTGGGGCCTCCATTTCCTTAGGTGGAAACTGAAGGGATTGCATTCCATGAGGTCAAAGGGCTCTTTAGGCACTAATTTCTATCACCATTCACACAAAGACTCAGCCCTTTCTAAAGGACCCTATCAGAGTCCAGGGGTGCTATAAATATATCAAGAAAGGAACATCTAAACAGAACAGAACACAAAATGGACTCTGATTTTACAAGGATTTGCTATCAGAAGTTATGAAGTGATTTCTCCTGATTACCTTTCTTCCCCACTCACCTGTTCTTTTTCATATACATTTTATGATTCATGATTCTTATTAGTGAAGACAGATTTCCAGGACGTAAGGTCTTCCCCAAGTTGTTTTTCAAGAACACTAAGTTATGTGGGAAATTAACATAAAAATATAACTCATTAGCTGACACTTGTGTGTCAAGGCAAAATGCAGCATGATCATGCAGTTTCTGACTTCCTGAATGGGCAGGCACGGCACAGCATGTATCTAGACATCAGAACACATGATCCAAACTGTATAATAAAAAGCTTTTTTTTTTTTTTTTTTTTTTTTTTTTTTTTTTTTTTATCCTGGGACTCCATTCTAGGAGCATAGGGCCACAACCAGTAGGCAATGGGTCACACAGTCGCTCAGGGTCGCCCAGCTGGGAAGTGTCTGAACCCGGATTTGAACCTAGGACCTTTGGTCTCTAGGCCTGGCTCTCAATCCACTGAGCTAGCCCAGCTGCCCCTACTTTAGGTTGCAGTTTCTTTAGCAGATGTAGTTTTTACAGGGTGGGGTTGCTAGCCCCACGCCCAACCTTCCTCCTTTTTCATCCCTGATAGGGACTGTCCTTGGCCCAGGAGTGGTAAGGGTGGGCAATAGGGGTCAAGAGACTTGCCCAAGGTCACACAGCTGGAAGTGTCCAAGGCCGGACTTGAACCTAGGACCTCCAGTCTCTAGGCCTGGTTCTCAATCCACTGAGCCACCCAGCTGCGCATAGGTGTAATGTCATGGGCTATGTAAGAGTAGGGGGAAACAGGAACTCCAGGTCTTTTTTGCTCCAGTTCCTTATTGAACACAACCCTGCTTATTGGCTGGCTTTAACTTATCTAGGCTGACCATATGGTTAGGTGGGGTCCTTTTCCACTACTTGTAAAATGAGCCAGGGCCAGGGCTAAGGTCAGGGCCAAGGCTGGTTGTGTTTGGGACCTAAAGAAGCAAGTCTAGAAGACTATGGTAGTTAGAAAGTTCTGATAATATCATTCTTTCTCTCTCTTTTATAATTAAATTATTATTGATCTAATAAAAGTCTCTAATATTAATTTTAATTATAATAGTTGGCAAAGAGGATAGTCACTGGGCAGGGCATCAGTAAGTCTCCATTTAAATCCAGGTACTTATGTTGTATATCCCCAGGCTAGTTATTTAACTTCTTTCCTCACTTTCCTGTTCTATAAATGGTGTAAAAGGGAGTTTTCTTTGAGTTCACATTTGTGAAAGAGAATCCTTTGTTCTCTTTGCCTTTTTGGAGCTAACATTTTGGTTAACACTAACTTAAGAACAAGCTGGAACTAGGTGGAGGAGCTAGTAAAGCACTTAGTGAATTCTAGGTGAGAAGTCAGCAAGGTACTTGGAGATCTCTACCCTTTTTTCTAAGTCAAACACTCAGAAACTTGTGAATTCTTTTAAGAGTTCACACCCTCAGAAATCGTGAACCCTTTCAATGAGCATTCATCTCTCCAGAAGGTGCAAACTGGTTGCCACAAATACTGGTTCCTTGGCAGTGCTAGACTATTTGGAAGCTATGATTGGCCCCTGTAAAGAGGATAGGAGACAAGAAGCCACTATAAAAGGCCCTGAATTTCTGAGGCTAAGAGTGTGGACTCCAGGAAGAGAGTCAAATCCAAGAAGGAAGTTGTCTTCAAGAAGAAGGTCAACTCAAAGAAGAAGAGTCACCTTGAGCTCAAGTCATTGTCTTGATCTGTCTCTTGGAGGAAACTTGGGTGAGAGGATAGCTGGCTTTCCCTTCCTATATTCTGGAAAAGAGTTTAATTCTGGTTGAAGGTTTAACAAGTCTTGGATGAGCCAAGCACTGGAACAATATTTAGTTAGATAGGTTAATATCTTCTCTACCCTTTTGTATTCCTCTGCTTTCACTTTTTCCACCTCTTTTGTAAATAAAAGATTTATAATTTTCATATATTTAGCCAAACCATTAATTTTAACACTTACAATGGGACTTATAATAATCCCTACTTCCCAGGGTTATTTGTCAGTCTTGAATAAGCTACCATATATAAAGTGTTTTGCAAATCAGAAAACATGAATTAAATGTACAGAAAGTCAATTCTCTTGATCAGTAATGAATACTTTTCTCTTCAGAAGTGGCATTTTCTTTTTAAATGAGCAATCTACATGAAAACAAAAGAAAGAGTGTTCAGCTAATTGGCCAAGGTTCTTTTATTTGATTAGCTTCCACTTCCTCATACACAGGGGGCATGGAGTAAATGCATTTTAAGGAAGAAAGAAAGCCAGTTTAATGCAGAAACTCTGGGCTTGCTAGAGCTTTTATATCCTGCTGACTTCAATTTACAAGGGCTTCTACAACTGGAATGGAAGACTAACTTCACTTTTACTAAATGGACTGTTTTTTTGGTTTTTTTTTTGTGAAATTGGTTTACCCTAAGCAGGATCTCTGAAAACGCAGTTGTAAAGAAAGCACTTTGTTGTTTCATAAAACCAACCCCAGTGGGAAATCAAAGATTAGGGCCATTTGGTCCTTTATCACATCCCTCCTCTGTTGTCTCATCATGGCACAGATATGACTCTGTATTCTTAAAGGCTCTATTAATGTATAATAACCTCTTGGAGGTCCTCTCAAGTTGGAAAAGCAGTTCAACACTGAATTCTATGTCTACATAACTAGCCTAGATAAATTTAAGGAGGCCCATTACCAAAGACTTGGCCACTGGATAATGAGAGTTGTTTAAACAAATATAAAAAATCATGACATATTCTCTATAAAAAGAGTAGCAAGAATTGCCTCATTAGAGAGAATACCTACACCAATGAACTCACTGATTTTTAGATCTGAAGAACAAAATCCTTGGCTTAAGAAAGAATGATAAGGCAAAGTGTTGGAGAGATGAGCAACTGGGATGATGTGAGTCTTTAAGATGAAGATTTATCAGGAACAATTGATGAATTGGACTAATTAGCTTGGAGAAAATAAAATATATAGGATACAGAACATTCTTTTCAAGTATCCAAAGTGACATCACATGGAAGATAATCAAAGATAATATTTAGAGATAGATATAGATATGGTAGACAGGTGGGTCTAAGGATAGATGAATAAGAGGGTAGACACATTATAGCAATATCTAGTAGTCCCTAGTATGTGTCAGAATTCTAATTTCCAGGTATAGGAAGAAAAGCCGAAAGATAGTACCTGCCCACAAGAATATATTCTCATTGGGGGGTAGCAAAGCAAAAAAGAGTGCCAGAAAAATAATGAGGAAGTGAAATTATTAACAGAGGGAAGGCATTGGAATTGAAGGGTTGGTGAAAGCCTGCTGTAGAAGTTAGGATTTTAATTAGGACTTACTGGAAGTCACTGAGGTTACTAGTTAAAGGAAGAGGAGGGAGAACATCCAGGCATGGGGAATAGCTAGAGAAAATGACCAGAGCTAAGGCAAAGAGTGTCTAGTTTGTAAGACAACCAAGAGGGTGTTGTCAGAATAAGAAGATTTAGAAGAGTAGGAAGGGAATAGTTTTTGAAGGAATTTGAATGCCAAATAGTCTATTTTGTATTTTCTTCTAGGCAACAGGAAGTCACTGGAATTTGCTGAATGGGGAGAAAATGTAATGAGATCAGGCCTATACTTTCAGAAAATCATTCATTTTGTTGGCTGAAGGGAGGATGGACTAGAATGAAGAGAAACTTGAGATGGGCAGTCCCACCCTTAGGCTGTTGAAATGATATGGGCTTGAAGAGATGATATCCTATACCAGAGTGGTGGCAATGTCAGGGTAGAGAAAGGGACATTTTAAAGAGGTGTCAGAAAGATAAAATTGGCTCCTTTGGCAACAGCTTGGATATTAGGAGTGAGATATAATGATGAATGGTGGATGACTCTTAGTTTGGCAGCCTAAGGGACTGGAAGGATAGCATTGCCCTCTACAGTAATAGGAGAAAGGGAAAGGATGCTTTTAGGAAAGATAATTTTATTTTGGCAATATTGACTAAGATATATCCGAGATATCCAGGTCAAGATGCCTGAAAGGCAGGCCCAAGGCAAGAATGTGGCTTATTCAAATTCACATAGTCAGAAAGTATGACCCAACAGTTGAACTTTCAACTTATCTTGTCTGGAACTACTTATCTCTATTCCATGCTACCTGTACTCTGGCCATCTTCAACTTTTTCATATATCTATCACCCAAGTTTGATCCTGGAAAAATCAGGCCTTATTAAGTTCTATTTTAACTTGGCTGGAGACAGACTTTTCCACCACTTCCCAAAAATTATTGAACTTTTTGTAGATACTTAATAAATGTTAGTTGCCTGATTGACTGCTTACATCTGCTTCTCTTTTCATCTTCCTTTTATATGTCTTCTTCCATTAGTATATCAGGTTATTGCATGCAGGGATGGACATATTTACTCATGTTTTGTCCCCATGCTTTGACAGAGGACTTGGCACAAAGTAAATACTTAATATAAGCACTCTCATCTATATATGCAAGATTATGTCTGCTTCTTTAATTCTAAATTGAGTGAATGATTTTCTCTCCAAAGCTTATATAGCTACTTATTGACATGCTAGGAAGGCATTCTTATTCAGGTATGAATTAAATCCTTTTCCAACTCTGAGATTCAAGAAGTCTTTGAAATAAACATGTAGCAATTTGAAAAAAAATACAAATAAGCTTATCATAAATTATAAAGTTAACAATTATTGTTAATAATTGAATATGTTTTTTCTACTTAATTTTTGCATGTCATTTATTATCATTTAAAATTTAAAACATAGAATAAAGATAGAGCATTAGTCTAAATTTAATAACAGTCATTAGAGTTTGCACTTGAGACATACTTTATATATTCAGGATTAGATACATATATTTATTCAATAGTAGATGGTAGTTTAACTATAAAAGTTGTTGGAGTTTTGCTTTATTAAAAGATCAGTCAGTGGTGTGATGTGATAACCAAATTGGCTAATGCATATTAAATCTATATTAAGAGAAGCAACATTTATGAAGATTAAAAGGTAATGTTCCCTGTTAACTCAGTTCTGTTCAGACCAGAATATGAAGTTCATTTCTGAGAATCATTGTTTAAAAATGTCATTGATTGACACATGTAAAACCCAGTGGAATTGCTCGTTAGCTATTGGAGAGGTGTGGGAGGAGGGTAGGGAAAGAACATGATTCATGTAACTATGGAAAAGTATTCCAATTTAATTAATTAAATAAACTTAAATAAAAGAAAGAAAAAGAAAGAAAAAAGTAATTGATCAGTCAGAAAGTATACAGAGAAGGAAAATGATGATGCTAGCTGTTCTCAAGTTAAAAAGATTGGTTAAAGGATGATGTGATATTTTCCATAGAGAAGACAGGGTAAAATAGTATTAGACTTTAAGTATTTTAATGGTTCTCATTCAGAAAAAGAATTAGATTTATTTTGTTTGATACCAAAGAATAGAATCATCATTAATAGATGTCAGTTGAAAATAGGAAAAGTAGGGCTTGATAAAAAGAAAATGATTTTTTACCAGTTAAAAAGAGAAATAGATTGTTTACACAGATTGAATCCCACCCCCCTTTATATTGAAAATCTTCAAGCAGAAATTTTGTGTGATGTTTTTGTAGGGTATGTGCCAGTGGGGGTTCCTTTCAGGTATGTGTTGTACTATATGGTCATTGAGGTCTTGCCCAATTATGAGATTACTTCCATTTTAAAGGTTAGGACACTGAAAACTTAAGTGACTTTACCTGGAATTTATACAGCAGTTTGTAGTTTGTAAAATGCTTCATAAATATCTCACTTGAACCTCATGAAAACAATGGAAGATAGGTACTGTTATTCTCCCAATTTTGCAGATAAAAAGTTAACTTAGACAGTGGTTATATGGCTTACAAAAGATAAATAGCTGATGAATATCTGTGCCTATATGATCTGACACTCTGTGTGTGTATGTATGTGTTTTAAGAAGTGGGGTGTAGGGTTCTTTTTACCTGGAGATACTTTCAGGGTTAAACTCATAATATAACACCAGTTCTTTACTATTTGGATAAGAAAATACTACCTTTTTAATTTAAGGATATAAATATCCATTTTAAAAGTCTTAAATTTAAGCACTCCTTTTCAGTGGTAGAACTATCTCATATTCATAATTAAATCCTGAAAAAGCCAATAAGATTCTTTTTAATATGGACAAATGTTTCAGATAATCTGAATTAGGGCAATTTATCACCATGGCTAATTATAAACAGATCATCAAAATTAACACAATTTCATGCTATCTTGAACTTTTGATTTTTCCCACAAATGTTTAACCATTTTCCAATCTGAAATTGTACCCATCTAACAATAGACATTATTGAACAGTTTTTGTGAGAGAAAATCCATTGGAAACAGGAACACTTCACAAAGTAGAAAGTCTCCTGTTGAAAATCAGTAAATTTTATATTTTTCTCCTAGCAGATTGAATTATGTGTACTATCATATTAGGTTCAACCTAGCAGATCCTTAATTATTTCTGTAATTTATAATGTATGCTGCATGTTTCCTCTCATATATCTACCCTCAACACATACTTTTCTCCTTATTTCATTTTGTTATTAATAATTATCCATAGAGTAGGAAAAATGTTCTCACAAATGCCTTCAAAATTGTCAACATGAGAGATAGTCAAAATAATATTCAGTCACATGCCCATGAAACACAAACATTTGCACTGAATTCATCCTCATAACTCCATAGTTAACAGTATAAAATACTAAGAGGTACCTCTAGACTCGGGGAGTCTTTGGTGTTTAAAAATAAATAATTATAGAGGTTTGGGATGTTTTAAAATTAATTTTAAACTTCATATCGAGGGTAACAGCTTTGGAAGGAATTTACTTTCCTCAAAAGAAATATTTTAAAAATTTTATGTGGCTCAAGAAATTTCTTACTTGTCACTTCAAAGTTATCTACAGTGAAGAAGTCAATCTGTAGTCTTAAAGTTGTCTTTCTATAAACAAATGGTCTTGGACTTTTTTTTGCTATATTCTTGTTTTTGTGAATTTGAAAAAAAATTATTTTGTGGAAGAGGAAGAAGACTACCTTTGTTTTGTCCTAAAGGGAAGAAGAAGAATCACTGAGTAGAAATTATCAAGAAGAAAATTTAGACCTGATATTGTGATAGGGAATAAGAAGAGAGCTAGAAGGAAGAAGTTTTTGCAAAGAAAATGTATTCCATTATAATTAGAGATTTCCAGAAGCAGAATGGCTTACCTCCACAGTAGAATCATAGATTTAGCCATAGAAATGACCTCAAAAGATATCTATTACAACTCTTTTGTTTTACAGTTGTGAAAACTATTGCTTGGGTAAAATAAATTTGGATATAGGCAGAAAGAGCCAAACCTGGGGTTTGTTCCCAGGCCCCTCCATTGTGGAATCACAGCTCTTTTCATTCTCTCATGTTAAGATTCTTTTTCAATGAAGTTCTTCAAATAGAGTTAAGTATATATAGTGAATATGTTGGAGTTAGAAGTCTTACTTTTTTCTGTTAAAAGTTGGACTAAAAAGCTACTGAGGTCCACTGCAGTCCTAAAATACTATAATTTGGGAATTCTGTGATCTATTCAGGAATGCATTTGTTTTTAAGAGCTATGTTGCTAGAAGGCAAAGGATGACCTACCCTAGATATGTTTTTAAACATTTAACTTTTTTTACATGTAGATACAATTTTCATAATCATTTTCTGATACTGTGTTCCCCATGTTCTCTCCCTCTTTTTCTATTCTCCCCAAGACAAAAGGTAATATGATATGGTTTATACATGTGCTATCATACACATACATTTATATGCAATACATATTTCTGTGTTTGTCATGTTGTAATAGAAGAAACATAGTTTTAAAGTGAAAAATAATATGCTTCAATACACCTTGTACTTGTCTTGCATCCTTACATTTCTTTTAAGTTATTCACAGTTTATCATTTTACATTATTTCTGTTCATGTGTACAATGCTCTCTTAATTCTGCTCACTTTGCTTTGAATCACTTCACAAAAAAGAGTATTCCATTATAATCATATCTCATGACTTGTTTAGTCCTTCCCCAGGTGACTGACTACTTCAGTTTTGTCCAGATAACTTTTCCATCTTCCTTTTAAACCATTGAAGGTTTGGGAACCTCTGCATAAATTTTGGTTTCTTTTCAAAGCATTTTTACTTCAGATCATGAGAAAAGTTCTTCCTTGCTCCTTTGCTCTTGTCAAGGACACAAAAAATCCCTTAGTTTCACAAATTTCATTTATATCTATTACAAACTTGCATATCCTTCTTTGTTACTACCAGTTCTTCCAGCAGAAAAGGTTAGCATGGGTGACAACGTAGCTAAATTCACAACCCATTCACTCAGAATAAGACCCTTTCTCCATGAGATTTATTGGTGAAAATGATAGCCAATAAATGTCTAGGGAAAAATAAACTAGTATATGTATGGGTGTGTTTATGTCAACAGGAAAGCTTTGCTCTGTACAAGGAAATTATTATCTAAAGAATCATAACTGTTTATATTCTAAATAGTTCATCAGTGGTTAATGAAGATAATCAAAATAGGGTGTGAAAGAAAGATCTTGCCTGCATACATGCATACTTTCTAATGGACAGAAGAACCCTTAGAAAAAGGCCTGACAATAATTCTTATCTATCAAGAAGCTACAGAAAATAAAGTGATATTTCTGACTGAAAAATACTGGCTGTTCAAAAAGGGACATGTAAACCCATGGTCTAGGATATGACAATGAGCTATACATAAGAGCTCATCTCATAGTTTGGAGACTAGATCATAAAGAGATTTTATGAGGGAGAGAGAGTAAAAGAGAGAATTCTGAAGGCTCCATAACAGAACTTACTTTAAAAACAAACAAACAAACAACTAAGCTGATTTTTTGTGTACTTTTTATTAAAGGTATTTATGGGTCTTCTTCCAATCCCTCACACATAAACATTGTGTTGTGAGAAGCAACACCATGTCCCATTAAAGCTCTATGATTTGTACAGTGTAAGATTTACCTGTAATGCAAGAATGAAAGGGAAATAAATTGGGTGATTTCATTAGTTCTGTTCAGTGAAATCTGAACTTTATTACTAAGCTTTGACATTTTTTTAGACTTCCAACTACCTTCTTTCCCCCTTCTCTGATGAAGAAGCAAAACCATCATCCCCCAAAGATCATCCAGACATGTTGATATTACATCCAGTAATTTATTGGGATCTCCGTCACACAGCTACAGTGAAACTCAGGGAGATAAAAAGAACTTCACCCACCCTGCAAATAAAGAGGCTGGAATCATAGGTTTTACCCTTTGAAAATATTAAATTTTATCAATCAGAATCTAACAGCTCTGGGACCAGAACATGCTTTGTTGCTAACAATATCTCAGTCACACATATTGCTTTTCCAATACAACTTTCAGGGGACTGATTTGTGATAAACCTTATATAGGAAATGCAGAGGGTGAAATATATAGCCAAACAATTCTGGTTAAAATGAAAGTGATGAGATAGACTCCAAAGCAACTCTTTACTCACATTTTATAGTAGAGACAGTGCTTTTGGCCTTAATGCCTAACTTTGTACTCTAGGGCATTTTAACCCTATCCTGGATTGAAGAAATTATGATAATCTCCCAGGCCAAATACATTTACTTATTTCATTATTAAATTCTAACCACCAAAACTCTGATCCATAAGAGAACTATAACATTTTGGGAATGACTATGGGTCATATTTATTGAGTCCATTGCAGTAAACATTAATCAATCACAATCATACTGCAATTAAGGCACTGATTAGGCTGTGGTGGAATAGGGGCAAAAAAAACCAACAAAACTCTTAGCCTTCAGCATGAAGCCATTCAAATGGGAAGATTCAACAAGTACAGATATACAAATATAGATGCAGATATAGATAAAGATATGGATATAGATATAGATGTAGATATGGATAGATATAGATATAGATATAGATTATAGATATAGATATAGATATGGATACATACTCCTAAATGGGAAAGTACTAAAATCTAGAGGATATCACAGGAGGATTTTTAAAACTGGAGAGGATATCTAAGTTGATATTTAAAGAAACCAGAACTTGAGACTCCTTTCAGTAGAAGAGAAGCTCTTTTAGGACAGGAACTTTTCATTTCTATCTTTGTATTCTCAGTGCTTATAATAGTAATTTGCAAACACAGACATTAACATATTATTTTCTGAACTCAGGAACTTTATAATTAGTTAACATATATATGTCCTTTATTGCAAATCACTAAACAAATATTATCCCATTTGACCTCATAGCATTCCTTGGGATGTGCCATTATTCTCCTTATTTTACAGAAAAGGAAACTGAGACAGGCAGAGGTTATGAGATTTGTCTTAGGTCACACCATTAGGATGTCTGAGGATGGATTCAAACTTAATGCTTCCCAACTCTATGTCCAGTTTTTGTCCACTGCACTACTTGGCCAAAACTGATCTAATTGAATTTTTAAAATGCATATTCAGATGGTTTTGTCCAGTATGCATTGAGAAGTAATATAGTCGATTGTAAAGATTACTGGACATATCATGAGAGTTTGGGGAACAAGTCTTACTTGTGTAATCTTGAGAAAATGTATTTAATTTATCTAATCCTTCGTCTTCACTTCTGTAAAACTAGATTAAAAATTCTGTTTTGACCAACTTTTAAAAGGTAGTATAGAATATGAGATATAAATATGACATCACTGTTAAGAAAACTTGGGTTGAAATGTCTCTTCTGAAACATATTTGCTATATGAGCTTAGAGAGGTATAAGGTACCTCTCTAAGCATATGCACCTCAGTAGTGTCAGATCTTCATTGGCAGAGGGAATTTATTCACTCTTTATTCTCCAGGGAAATCACTGGTCAAGATTGTATAAAATGAAAGAAAGCCCACTAGTTTTGGGGGTTGTTATAAAGTAAGATTTGAATAAGATAAAGCAAATCTGAAATAAAAACTATTCCCCAAGACAGTGAAGTTTTTAAGGAATAAAAGCTTTAAAATATTAGAAATCTAAGCTGTGAGCTGCAGCCATTGCAACCACAATGGCAGCATCAGACACCTCAGCAGGAACAGGAGCAGTTGTGATAGCCACAGCAGTGGGAGATCAGACCAAGCTGACAAAGAAAAAAAAAACAACTGAAGCCTTCAAAGCAGCCTCCAAATGACAACAGAAGAACGTAAATACCTCAAAATGAATACTAGAATAACACAACCAACAGAAGAAGTGATGAAGCAGTACTCTAGTCCAGAACAACTCAAGACACAAAAAGAAGGATTTATCTCACTAGGGGACACAGAGGGAACAAGGAACACGCCTCCACATGACTGTGACACAATGTGTCATCAGGTTAAGAACAGAAACCAAGCCCCAAAAGAAAAGTCAGCAGCAGAAGGAAAATGATTCTGTATAATCCAGTCAGAACAGACGTTGGGTATGACCCAGCATAGTCAGCAGTGGAAGAAATTCTGCCCAACAAGCATCAGCCTCACTGAGACTGGGAAAAACCCAACACTAACCAACTGAACTGAAGAGCTGCCAACCTCCACACAGCTATAATAAGGAAATAGCATTTTTAAGTATAGATAAAGATAAGTTGTGCAAAGCAGAATAGATGAGTAAAACATTCTGGGAGCCTTGGAACTTTGCAGGTGAGACACAAGGGTCTGAATCTGTTGGATGCTGCCACTGGAGAGGAAGCAGGTGTGCCTGTACTCCTAAAAGACCAGCCCATCTACTGTGTGGCCTAGAGTTTGGTTTTCAGTTTGGAAGGTGGAATTCCATTACTGGATCAGCTCTTGGTTGGAGACCTTTTTGCACTTACTGGCTGGTTTTCATCAGGTACCTTAGGACATCTGAGACCATCACTGGAGGGACAAGGACCCAAGGAGTGAGATCCCATCTTCCTTCAATCTAGTTAGTGTTAGAGTTTTAGTGTAGTAATCCATTTCCCTTGTCTCTGGTTCATAGTTAACCCCAATTAAGGAAATTCCTGTTTACCCATCTCTCTAACTTCTTTACTTTAATAAATTATTGTTTCCTGCTTCTTGTCTGTTCTCCTTAATCCTAGAAGTACCTTAGTTAAGTTATATAAGGTTTTATTGTAATTCCCTAGCTGGCTCACTGCTTAACTATTTAACTGCCATTTTTCCATATAGGAGTTACTCATTTCCCAAGTCCTGTGTTTGTGTGTGTGAAGGTGATTCCCCATTGGTACTTGTTCTTAGTTATCCCTTGCCCAAGCAGTCCTCCTTTTCCTCTTTCTCTAAACTCCAGTGAACTCAAAGTTTAATATTACCCATAAAACAGCAGGCCAACCAATCTACCTCAGCATAGTGCTTAGTCTGAGATCAAAAAAGCTGAGCTAACCCCATGCACAGTACAGTCAAAGGACAGCATTCCCTCTACCCTAGGAATAGGACTAACCTTTAGCAGACAGACAAAATCAAGGGTAAAAATAATCCCATGAGCAAAAGACAGAGAAAAAAACCTTATGCTAGAAAAATATTTCAATGAGTGATGACCAAAATACAAAAGCTCAGAAGAGTACAGCAATACAAAAATGAAAATGTGGGTAGCCTCAAGAGAAAATGTGAAAGGATATCAAGCACAAAATGAACTTCTAGAAGATCTCCAAAAAACATAGAAAAACAGATAAGATGAAACATAGAAGAAAAACTAGAAAAGAAAATGATAGAAAATAACAACAGCTTAGAACATGCTTTTCTTCTTGTTGAAAAAGTTACATAAAAAAGAAAATACAATACCTTAAATAGGAAAATACCTTCTAGAGAGAGATATTACAAAACCTTCAAGAAGAAAATGACTCTCTGAAAATTAGGAGTCAAACAGAAGTTAATAATTTCATGAAACAAGAGGAAACAATAAAAAATCAAAAGAATGAAAAAAAATAAAAGAAAAATTTACATCTCTCATTGCAAAATAACCCAACTGGAAAAAAAAGATTCAGGAAGGATCATGTAAGAATAATTGGATTGCCTAAAAGCCATCATAAAAAATGAACCTGTATACCATATTTAAAGATGTTATCATTGAAAATTGATCTGATGTTCTCCAACAAGAGAAAATAGAATTTGAAAGATTTCACATATTATGTCCTGAAAGAAACCAAAATTTAAAATCCCAGGACTAGTATAACCAAATTCCAGAAATTCCAAGTCAAGGAGAAAATACTAATAGCAGTAAAACAATAAAATAAAATATTGTGGAAACACAATCAAGATTACACAGGACATAGAAGCTTCTATAAAAAAGGATCAGGAAGCATGATATATGACATTCTGTAAGCAAAGGATCTAGGCCAGTGATGGTGAATCTTTGAGAGACCAAGTGCCCAACTTCAAATTTTATGCTGCATGTGAGCCTCTCACCTTATCCCAGACAGAGGAGGGAGGAAGCACTTTCATTGGGCTGCTGGGCAGAAGGTTAGGTAATGTGAGAAATGTCTGCAGGCACTCATGGATTATGGAAGGGAGCAGCCCTCTTCAGCACACCCTAGCATGAATTCCATAGGTTTGCCAACAGACTTGGCTTATAATGCAAAACCACCTACCCCATGAAACTGAGCATAATACTACAGGGGAAGAAATTGATATTTAATTAAGTGAAATTCATATATTACTGATGATACAGCCATAGATAAAAATAAAATTTAATAATTAAGTTTGATACTCTAAAGGAGTAGAAAAAGATAAAAAAAATTAAGGGATTTACTAGGGTTTAAATAATCACATTTACACATTAGAAAGTGATAACTAAAATTATTTAAATGGTTAGCATATAAGAGATATTCAGAATACTTTAGATATTTAAGATAATCAAGGGAAACAATGGGGTTTAACTGATTGCATTACTAGTAAGGAGGTGATAACTAAGATGCTTAGATTGTCTATGACATTTGAAGCACCTAAGACACCTAAAGTACTTAGGATGTTTAAGGTACTGAAGATACTTCAGAACTTTATCATTATTAGATCAATGAACAAGAGACAGAGAACAGGGAGCCATTTGAATATAATGGGTAAATATTTTTTTAAATCATGGAATAAGAGAGTAATATGCTGTGAAAAAAGAAATGGAGAGAAAATTGAAGGAAAATTATCTCAAATAAAGAGATATAAAAGAATAAATACAATGGAAAAGAATATGAGTAAGTGGTGGACAATGCCTGATTGGAATTGGTACAAAGTAGGAAAAGCAATCACACTTAGGTATATAAAAAAACAAAACAACAACAACAAAAAAATAGTTTACCCAATAGGGAAGTAAAAAGGGGAGGAAGAAAAAAAAAGAGAGGGGCAGGGAAAAGGGAGGAGGAATTCAAAGAGGTGAGTAAACAAAAGCAAAACATTTGGGAACAGAGAAAGATAGAAAATAGAGAAAGAGAAGAATAAATAGAAGAAGTAAGTTGGAGAAATAAGATAATTCACTTGAACAAAAATATCTCTGCCTGATAATTGGAAACTGAGGAGGTGTCCATCAGTTGGGGAAATGGTGGAACAAGCTGTGATATATGTATATAATTGCACACTATTGCACCATAAGAAATGATGAACAGGATGGGTCCAGAAAAAAAAAAAACAACAGGAAAGGCTCATAAGAATTGATGCAAAGTGAATTGAGCAAAACCAGGAAGATCAACTGTGAAGGACTAAATTATTTCCAGCAAGGCATGGTGTCAAGATAACCCTATGGGATTCATAATAAAAAGAAAAAGAAAAAAATAAATGCTATCCACAGCCCAAGAAGGAACTCTTGGAATATGAATAGATATCAAAGCATTCCATCTTTCACTTTATATCTTTCATGGGATTTTTATTATACATGTGATATGTCTCCAGTGATTTCAAGGGGAATATGGAAATATCAATTGCATGAAAGCACTAATATAACCTTTATCAGACTGTTTTCTGCATGGAGGAGAGGGGAGAGAGAGAGAATCAGAATTGAAAAATGTAAAAAACAATTGTAAAAAACTATTTCTATATGTAATTGGAAAAAATAAAATTTAATAAAAAAGAAAAAATCTATATTACATTAAGACTTTTGAAATGCCCTGTATAATTTTAAGCTATCATTATTGTGTCAATCAGATTGTAAATAAATGCCATGTTGGTTTTGCATGAGCATATGGAATTGTGACAATCCAATGATCATATTCTCATTAGAATCTGACATTAATTATCATTATGCAAACACAAAGTACTACAATTGACAACTCTATAATTGTGAATTCTGATTTCATAATTTCATAAATAACCAGGTCATAGGTTTGTTCAACTGGATTTTTCTGCTTTTCATTCAACAGTTTATATTCTTGTGGAATTCAATTCCTTGTTTCCATAGCATAATTCTTGACTATCATCTTTCCTACATGACCTGTCCTCACTCCCTTTGATGTCTTTTACCAAGAATAGTTTCCCAAATTCATTTGCAACCCCTTTTCTTCTAGAAGTTCTTTATAAGTCCACTTTCCAACAAAGATCAAGGCAGAAATGTAAACCACTAGCTGCAAGGAGGTTACCCATCATGTCAAAGTCCTTGCTATTTCCTTAGTAACATAGTATTGCTGATTTATAAAGGGAAAAGACTCTAGAATTGATAGGCCTTTTTGAAAAAGGAAAAAAAAACACATTTGTTATATTATATAAAATAAAGATATTTTCATCAGTATGCAAGGCAGGCTAGGTGACTTAATGATAATTAGTGAGCAAAATTACCTGAGAAGGCTTCTACTCCCAGGCAATAGCTATTACATCATCTTTCATCAAAATATAATAATTACAGAAGACACTTAAGCACCTGTACAGGAGCCCAATTGAAGCAAGGAGCATATGCAGTTTGATCTTATGTCTATTAAGACTCCGAATACACCCATAACTAGAATATGTAAGTACAGGCTACTTCAAGAGCACAGATTTTTGAATTTCATTTCTTTCCTTGAAATGCATGGAGTTCACAGGGTTGTGGCTTTCTGTAACCAATGCGGTACCAGTGTCTGTTCAGGGAGTTGGTATGCAGACAGCAGCAAACAACATAATAAAGTTGTTTGATGCGAGGAAAGATGTGGGTCTAAGAAAGCAATTAGGTATTCTGATGGGGTTCCCTATGCAGGCAAACATTTTTTCTAGGTTTAGAATAAGATTAATTAGATTAGAACATCCACTTTTGACTATTTTCTCTAACTAAAGAAAAAAAAAAGCCTCAACCAGCTCTGGAGAAAACACTAAATTAGAAAAGGATAACCTGCCTCTTGTCCCATTCCTCATTCCTGTCACAACCCACATGGAAGACCACATATTACCTCATACTGTGATTCCCTCATTTAGACCGGCATGTATATTTCACTCTGACATCTTTGGAGTCTCTGACCATGAGCCCTGAATGATAATGATGGACTAAACCTTTCCCCTGACACCAAGTGGGAAGCAGAGTGGGAGCCAAGGGTCAGGAGGTATATGGATCTCATAGGAGCCATCACAGCAATTGGTTAGACAGCTGCTTTGATGTCAAGATAAATGTTCAAATCCTACCCCTGACATATCCAGGCTATGGAATGCTGGGCTGGTCACTTTACCACAATGCTCATGGCAACTCTCCTTGACTGTAAGTTGTGGATCTATTGCTTATCTGTGTTGCTAGAGACGGTTTCTTTATTGGAACATCCTTGTTTCCTGTGTTAGATGGCCAATTTTACTGCTCTAACCAATATCACAATACACAGTGAGAGGGGTGTTATCTATTTATCTCTGACTCTAAAGATAAAATTAAATGAAAAACCATGTCCTCCCATGGTATTGGGTCCATTTATTGCTCTTTGCCCACTGCAGACTTTGTTTTTACAGCTTCCTTTTTTTCAGAACAGACACTTGACTTGAGAATAACTTATTGTAACCTCTTTGTAGTTAGTTTTCTCTGGAGTGTGCCATACTCACTAGTATCTGATTATCTTTCATTTTTTAGACATTGAGCCATTTTTTCCCTTCCATTTTGTAACTTTAGTTTGAAGCTTTTTTACACATGCTTTGCCACCCTTGTTGTAAGAGAATAACTGTTCTTCCAAGTTAATCTCAGTATAGTTATGGATTTTGCCCTGGGCAGGTTGTCCAGTCTGACACAAAAAACACATCCTAAGGTTGTTCAAGAGGAGCCAAGACAAAGTTGCTTAGATTGCCAGTCATAAATTGGTCAGTCATAAAACTATACTTTTACTTCAGCCATTTGTACACTGGCCAAAGACCAACATATCACTCTCCCTTAAAAACAAACAAAGACAACCTTCAAGGCTGTTTTAAAAATGGGGTTATTAGTCACGGTATATCAGACATGAGACACTTTTCTCCTAAACCCAAAACAATATAGTCTTAAGTTTTCTGCTGTTAAGGAATCATCACTGCCTAACATCCACATATATGAAATAGCACTAATAATACAGAAAATTAAGCATGCATCCTAAATCCAGGAGTAATACTTCCAGTCATAGTCCTTGTCCTTTTCTCCCAAGTCTTGGAGAATAGATACTTTGTCTCTTAAATTATGTCAAATATTAAATTATTATCAAATTTTCCTCTTTGGTGTGGCAATGGTAGCAATTATCAAAAAACCACATTCATGTAAAAGGGAGGAATGGACTGGAAAGGCTGCTCGCCCCTCTAACTTGGCATTATCCTCTCACTCCGAGGATGTAATCTGTATACATTTCTCCCATCTAAACATAAGAAAGAGGACTATTTCAGCTTCTGCTTGAATAAATTCAATACTCCAGTTAAAAATAGCAGCAAAATGTTTCTATTCTTTGGTTATCCCTAATACCTTATAACTAAGAACAGAGGTCATACAGGATAAGTGGCAGAATTAGTTTAAAAGAGAAGCAGTTGAGATCTGGTGTATTGGCTAGCACTAGCAGCTTCTGAAAAGAAACTTCCCTGGCCCAGATCTAAAATAATCAATTGGGAAGTCCCACATAATTACTGCCTCAGGGAAAAAAGAAAATTGCTAGTGCACTTGGAGAATAAGGAGAAAATTATCATTCCCTGTTATTTTTGTTGGTTTTTGTTCAGTTGTTTTCAGTCGTGTCTGATTTTTCCTAACCCTCTTCTTGCTTTACTTGGCAAAGATATTGGAGTGGTTTGTTATTTTCTTCTACCCCTCATTTTGCAAATGAGAAAACTGAGACAAATTTAAGTGACTTACCCAGGGCCAAACAGTAAGAGCCTCAGGCTAAATTTGAATTTAGCAAGATCAGCCTTCCTGAGTCCATGATATGGAACCCTTCTCCTTTTATTCAGATTGGCACAACTTACAAATACATAGCAAATTTTTAAACTTTGTGTATAATTTATTTATGTGCATTTCAGGGTAAAATATTAAACATATTGGCAATTTAGACTTAAATTAGAATTTACTCATTGAAAATTAAATGAGTATTTTTGATAATTTAATGTTTAATGCAGAACAGGATCCTCTCACTGAAAGACTTCATCCAAAGGAAAAATTTAATTAAAAATTAGGTTTTAAAAAAAAATCAGTTTCACAGCCTATTTATAGTGTTTGCATTTCATAAAGAGGTTTATAAGAATTATCTAATGTGATTTTCATTGCAATTATGAGAGGTAAGTTACTTACCAAAGCTCATAGAGAAAGTGAGATCAGGAATGTGATTTTTCTCATCTTTCTGATATGTCCTTGGTCTATGACAGTGAGAATTGTCATACACCAAGGATGTAGTAATAGATATAGACATAAACAAATATTTTTTCTCTTCCTTTCTCTTTCATTCTTTGTTTTTTTGTTTTTTGTTTTTCTTTGTTTCTTCTTCATGTAAGGAGGATCAGAACAAGATAATCTCAACACAAAAAATGAAAATTAAAGCTATTTTTTCATTCCCAAAGGATATTATTATTATTTTGTATTATTAGCAGTATTAGTTAGAATAATATAAATTATTTATTTAAGAATCATATGTAATTCTTTCATATATATTATATATCTATACATATCTATCTATCTAGTAAGTATCTGAGCACAGTTTTGAATTCATGAAGATCAGTCTTCCTGACTCCAGGCCCATAATTCTCTCAAGTGAACTACCTATCTACATAGACAGATAGACATAAATATAGATTGCTATATCATTGTTCATTCTTCATTTCAAAGAAGACCAAGAACATCAAAGGTTGATATCTTCATTTGAAAGTGAATTGGATTAACAGCACAAAGTCATCCTCACTTTCTTCCAGAGTCCTCAAAGTCAAGTGACAAAAATCAAGACAACTGGAAATAACCTGGGATGTAGTAGATGATTTTTGGCATTTTCAAGGTCTAATCATGCTCTAGGTGCTCTGCATTACCTGCTTTTGCCACCTTCATGGCCAGTAGAACAAACTGATCCCATTTGATCATTCTATAAGAGGAAGTCTTCATATGCTTAGGGTAGACATCACTCTAGTTCACTGATGGGTTCAAGACATGTCCATTACTCTCAACTTTGTTTAGCCTCTCTGGCAGAAAGGTTCTATGAATGTGTGACTGCAGTGCATGATATATAGCTTCTTGGAGCCATAGTTGAGAGTTTAGTGAAATGTAGACCTCAAAGGTGAGTCCTGTAAAGGTCTTGGCAAGACCTTATAGAAGAGATGCTAGCCCTCTATGAATACTCCTCTTTTATAGATATAGATAGAGAGATATGTATATCTAGAGATTTGTAAACATTTATCTATGCACAAATATGCATATGTGTATCTACATATTTTATATATTAATATATTATTCATACTAGCTACATGATGCTAGGCACTTTAATATCTTACTGCTTCAAGAAATTCCTAGCATATTTTGGTAAATGTCTTTCCAACATAGTGTGGAACTCCATTCAGGAAATTATCATCTCTATTCAGTTAATTCTCATATGTATTTATTGAATTCACTCTCTTCATTGACTTTCAGTATCACATACCCTATTAAATATCTCATACTAGATATCTCTTATATCCCTTAAATTCAATTTAACTAAAGCAGAAATCAGTATCTTTTCTCTTAAAAAAAATTGTTGGTTCCGGGTTAAGATGGCGGCACAGTAAGAAGCAGCTCTTAACCTCTCCTGACCAAAACACACAAAACTCCTCAAGGGGACATAAAAACAAGTCCAGACGAACGGAGGAACCCCACAACAGGGCACAGCGTAGAAGGTACATGGAATCGAGGCATTTCCATGCTATAAAGGGGTGAAACAGCTCTCACTAAATCTCAGGCTGAGCAACCACCCCACCCCCACCCCCTCCACACACAACACCTATAGCGCCGAAGCCAGCTAAAAAGAAATAGAGCAAGTTTGGGGCACTCATCGAGTCATTGGCAGCTCCGGGGCCTGTTCCTGAGAGCAGCAAGATTTAGAACCCCAAAAAGCTAACGAACACACCCAAAATTTGAGCGTGGGAGCAGGGTGCCAAGAACGGATGCAGGGTGCCGAGCGAGGGCACAGAGCGCAGGCAAGGGTGGAGGCATGGGTGGAGGCAGACACAGCCAGGAGCTAAAGCTCTGAAACCCTGAGTGGGGAACCAGTGCAGACTGGCATACGACTGTGGAAGCAGTACCCTGAGACTTGTAAAGAACCCTCCGACAGAGGATCAAGCAAGGGGGTACACCAGGGGGCTTGACCTTGGAAAAAAACAGAACTCAGAACTCAGGAGCAAAAAGACCACGGATAGACCCTGAGCGCAAGGATAAACCTGACAAGCTGCTGGGCTAACGATGGCTACCCAGTCTCAGGAAGTTCAGAAGAGAAAGATTAACAACAAGAAAAAGAAGCCTTTAACACTCAACAACTTTTACACAGAGAAAATCCAGACAACCGAGCAAACAGAGGAGGAGACCAAACAAGCATCCAGACCCTCCTCAAATAAAGAAAACTCCTCACAAGCTATGGAAGTGTTCAAAACTGAGATTTTGAGGAAAATGGAAGAGATCTAGCAAGAAAATAACAGTTTAAAAGGTAGAATCTTGCAATTGGAAAGTGAGGCTCAGAAACCAAATGAACTGATAAGCAAATTGAACAACAGAAATGACCCGATTGAAAAGGAATACCAGAAGATTATAGCTGAAAACCAGAAGATTATAGCTGAAAACCAGAAGATTATAGCCAAAAACCAAAACATCATAGCCTAAAACTGAAAGATTATAGCTGAAAACAAATAAATAAAGGCTAGAATTGAGGAATTAGAAGCTAATTATCTCTCAAGACAAAAAGAACAAATAAAACAAAGTCAAAAGACTGAAAAAA
>NC_058130.1:43236575-43371808 GCF_016433145.1 Gracilinanus agilis | reverse complement strand
TGGAGGGGATGTGGCAAAATTGGGACATTAATGCATTGCTGGTGGAGCTGTGAACTGATCCAGCCATTCTGGCTGGCAATTTGGAATCATGCTCAAAGGGCTATAAAAGAATGCCTGCCCTTTGATCCATCCATACCATTGTTGGGTTTGTACCCCAAGGAGATCATAGATAAACAGACTTGTACGAAAATATTTATAGCTGCGCTTTTTGTGGTGGCTACAAATTGGAAAAGCAGGGTATGTCCTTCAATTGGGGAATGGCTGAACAAACTGTGGTATATGCGGGTGATGGAATACTATTGTGCTAAAAGGAATAATAAACTGGAGGAGTTCCAGGGGAACTGGAGAGACCTCCAGGAACAGATGCAGAGGGAAAGGAGCAGAGCCAGAAGAACATTGTACACAGAGACTGATATAATATGGTAAAATTGAATGTAATGGACCTCTGTACCAGCAGCAATACAGTGACCCAGGACAATTCTGAGGGATTTATGGTAAAGAACACTGCCCACATTCAGAGGAAGGACTGCAGGAGAGGAAACATATAAGAAAAAGAACTGCTTGAACACATGTGTCGGGGTGGACATGATTGAGGGTGTGGACTCGAATCTACCACACCAATGCAACTACCAACAATTTGGAAATAGGTCTTGTTCAAGGACTCATGACAAAACTAGTGGAATGTGCATCGGCCATGGGTGGGGGGAGTGCGGGGGGTGAAGGGGAAAGTAGGAGCATGAATCATATAACCTTGTTAAAAATGAATATTAATAAATGTTTAAAAAATTGTTAACAAATTATCTTGTCTTACAAACATCCTTATTACTGCCTTCAGAATTAACAAAGTTTCACAGTCTAGATTCCATCTTTGATGCTTCTTTCAAACATCCTATAGATATGCAGGATATCATCAAATGTATGATTTCTAACTCCATATTATCTTTTGTGTATGCCCCTTCTCTCCTCTGTCATAGTTGCCATTCTATGTCTTTAATATTTAGACTACTCCAATAGCTTTGTTTTGATTGACCTGCTTCAAGTGTTTCTCAGTCCAATGAATCCTTTACTTTGTTGCCAAATCACACTAAACTGTACATCTGACTGGGTCACTCTATTACTTAATAAACCTTGGTAGTTGCCTATTATCTCATAGACAAATTGGAAGACCTTCTTTTTGAATTTTAAAGTCCTTTGTAATATCTCCTTGCTTCCTTTTCAGGCTTATTACATTTTACTCTATTCTAAAAATTTTTAAATAAAACGACGCTATTCCTATTCTTAGAATGTGATAGGAAATCTCCAAACCTTGTGTTTTTTTTCATGTGGTGTCTCAAATTCCTGAAGTGTTCTCTTCTTATCTCTATTTCCTTCCTTCCAAAGTTTCCTTCTAGAAGCCCAGAGGCTTTTATTGGTATTATCCATTTCTGGATTTTTTTTTTTTTTTGTGAGAGCATCCATTCTCCCTTTAAATGTTGTGTATGTGCATAGTTGTTTGCTTATAGTTTCCCAGGAAAGAATGTAAAATAATAAAATGTTTTTGCTTTCCTTTACATCCCCAATGCTTATTATGTTTCCTGTCACATTAAAAGTACTTAATAAGTATTTGTTGAGGACTAATGGAAGCTGCTCACTATTTCAGAAGTTCTTCCTGCTAATGAAGTCATAAATTTGAGCCAAAAATGTGTTTTATAAATGTATAAAAATGATCCTGTTCTGTATTTCCTACCACCAAAAGATATTTAGTAACTATTTAATTTTTTAATACATTCCATAATGTTATGATAGGAATATTTCTGAAATCCTTTTCCTCTTAATTTTAAGGAATCAAATGAACTCTCACTTTTGTGTACACCTTCTAATTGCTGGCTTGGTTTTCTTTGAAATTCATTCAGGTTTTTCCTTTCTATATTTTGAATAAGAAATCTGTCTTAATAGGCTGAAAAGATCAAGTCTCATAATAATAATAATAATAATAATAATAATATCTTCAATATTACATTTATTTTAGTTCTCTGAGTTAAAAAAACTCACACTTTAAAAAAGTATAAGTTTCAATATGATGCATAAATATATGCTTAGTAGTGAGGAAAAAGCAAAGAAACAGAGGTTGTCATAATATACTGCCTTGTTTCTGATTCATTTTAAAATAAAACAAATGAAAGACAGTCCTGGTTATATTCAACTGATGATAGTCTATTTATTTAGAAGATAGATTCTAAAAGGAAATGCAAAGTTTCTAACTCAACCAGTTTATCTTGGGAGAGTGTTCCATTAAGACAAATTCAGTAAAATAAATGCATCAGAATATCAAGGAGTGCTATTCCCTGATGGCTATAAAAAGCCAGTGCTTCATTTATCAATGTTCACTCTGCCTTGAAGAGCTTAATTTTCGATTGGTTTCTTCACCCACTTAGCTTAGCTAGAGGTACTTCTCTCAGGCAATATACCACCCCATGCCCCCCAAAAAGGTTAAAAGCCATTTAGCATTTTCACGCATAATTAGATATGTGGTGCCTACTTAATACATACTTCACAATTATCAAAGATTTTGTAAGTTTTAATGCATTTGAAGTGTTATTTTCTATGATTTCTTTCTCCTGTGTCTTAATTTCTTTCAGGTAAAAATATACTTTTTTCACTCTGTCAGAAGCTTTTTTGCTTAGCTGTATTAATATTGTGAAGACTTAATCCAATGACTGGCACACAGCAAATGATAAATAAATTTTCTATCAATCTATCTTCCTATCTATCTACTTATCTAATTTATCTGTCCCTATATCTTCCATATGTTTATTTATTTCTGTGTACCCATTATTCTACTTGTCCTGATATTTATCATTCTCTCTGTATCATTGCAATCATTTAGAACTTTTTCAAATACCACATAAACAACTATTTAAAAAACCTTCATTTATCAATAGACAGGATACAGAGGCAAAACTAAGAAATTTTGCCAGGTCCTTGCTTCAGGGAACTCAAGCAATACCACCATGCCTTCTCCCTCACTTGACATTAGACTACTACTTTCAAGATACCTTCTGTGTAGTAATACACTTTATCCTTCATCTGGGACAGCTCAGTTGTCAGCATCCTGCCTCATTCTAAGAAGTGTACAGATAGGCGTCATCAACATTACAATGATGATAAAGAGTATAATCTCTTGGATTTGGTTTATTCTTTGTTTTGATAGATGATGGAATGAACTGAACATACTCATCATCCCCTAACCCCACCCCCTATTCCTGAAAATTTCCTTTTCCCCCCTCCACACACAGACACACACTCTGAACTTTCCCTAGAAATTAGAATTCCTTATAGTTGTGTTGTTGGGTTATTGGATTAATGAAGAAGTCCATGAACTAGAATTAGAAGAAAAATCCAAAGCACTTCAATCATACAACTGAATAGTACCATGATTATAATACCTGACTGTTTTACAATTTGCAAGTTATTTTCCCTCACAACTTCACTTTGAGGCACATTCTAAAAATATGGTTATCTTAACTTTACAGATAAGGAAACAAGAATCACATATTTATTAAGGTTATAACCAGGATTTGAACCTGAATTTCCAGTATCCTAGCACATTTTTATTAATGCTAATACCATTTCATTAAGGTAATGATAATTTTAACAAATTGAGATCCCTAAAAACTAATTTTAGCTTTCACAAATAAGGACCAAAGTTTTAAAAAAAAGTAATCTGAAAGCATTTATTAAATGTCTATGTCAAGGATTTTGCTAGGAACTGGGGATTGCCTCAATGAACATATATTCTGAGAGACAGAAACAAAGAAAGACAGAGATAGAGAGAAAGCATGAACCCCCAAAACACCCACACATATATGTATGTATTCAGAGGTAGAGTAATTTGGAGGATCATAGATTGGAAGA
The DNA here is from genome assembly GCF_016433145.1 of Gracilinanus agilis. NCBI lineage: Eukaryota > Metazoa > Chordata > Mammalia > Didelphimorphia > Didelphidae > Gracilinanus > Gracilinanus agilis. The sequence goes on along the minus strand of NC_058130.1, from coordinate 43,367,914 downwards.
CCAAAAAATGGCTACACATAGAAATTTTCATTTGAGAAGAGTTTTCAAGAAATTAGTCCAAGAGTGATGAAGTAAAAAGGCAGGTGAGGCATGGGAGGCAGTCATACAAAGGTGGTGAGATTGGAAATAAAATGTTATATATGATCAGTAGAAAAGAAGCAAGATTGGATCATCTGTAGTGTGAGGGCAAGGGATTCATGTATTATATGGTTAGAAAGGTAAGTGAAAAGACAAATTTTGAAAGTCTGAAAGCTAAAGAAAACAGTTTATTTTGAGATTTATGGTGATAATTTATTATTATATCTTCCTCAAAACCTCTCTCAGGCCTGCTCAAATATTATTTGTTTAATAATTGTATACCTTTGATTTCAGGGCAGCTAAGCAGTTCAGTGAATAGAGAGGGAGACCTGGAGACAGTAGATCCTAGATGTAAATCTGGTCTCAGATATTTCCTTGTAATGCAACTCTGGATAAGTCACTTAAACCCCATTGCCTAGCTCTTACCTCTTTTGACTTTGAACTGAAACTAATACTGATTCTAGTCACAAGGGTTAAAAGGTTAAAAAAAAAAAACAACCTAGATCTAATACATATAAGAAATAATGTGCTTCGTTTTATTGATTCAAACTTAATGAAGCCTTTTGGGTCATCCCCCTCCTGCTTTATATCAAATATTTTTAGGGAAGGTTCAGGGCGACAGGTCTATAAGAAATTACATTTTTGTTTCAGTAGAGTTTATTTGCTAAATTATCAAATATATCTGGATGTTTCTATGAGTCATACAGAAATTTATCACCTATTAGTTCATAAAGGATGACAAGTTTCTGGTACATTATTTTAGACATCTGATTTTAAATTTCTAGGTAACTTGATGGGTGATGATTTTTTTAATACTTGCAAGCATTAATTGCACAGTTCAAACTGATTCATTGCATAATATTAATTGATCAATAAGTCCAAAAGCCTTAAGTATAATATTTCTGTTATGGTAAATTGTGGTCAGTTCCAAAAGAAATGGAGGATAAAATTTTAATGTAGAATGAAAAATGCAAAAAAATATGTAGAGGTATTATTCAAAATAGGTTAATTTAAAAGGTTTTCTTTATAAATAGCCATTGTTTGAGAAGCGTTTATATTTATGATTATTTTCCTCAATCAAGAAGTCTGGATGGCCATTCTCTTATAAAACATTTCCTTGTGGACATACAGTATTCTAAGTGTGTCATTTTGCCTGGAACTATTTTGTATATTTACAGTATGGTGCTGACAAGAGGGTAGAGTTAAAAATTTTAATAATCAGTCAAAGTATAGGAGATTACAGGCTTTTCATTACTCTAACCCTAAATGAATTCATGTGATTAGCAAAGCCCAATTGGGCAGCATTTTTGTTGTACTATCATGGTGGTCTCAGGACACATGGAATCCTTGCTGTATATCACCCTGTCTGACATTTCTCTTCTTTGCTACAACAATTTGTCTGATGGCATGAGCCTTGAGGAGATGGTAGTAATTACTATTATAATCAATCTTATTATGCTTTCTAATTTCACTCTATCATCATAACATTTCTAAAATGTAAATGGCACACAGTTTATTTTAACCACATTTCTATTGAAGAAAAACTTGATAGATGCAATCTGACCTCAGGCATTTCCTTGTTAGATCTGGTTCAGTGAGTAAAGTGTTGAAGACCTGAATTCAAATCCTGTTTAAATAGTATGTTCTATCGGATGCTGGAGAAATAATTTGTCCTCTCTCTCCCTTTTTTACTTGATCTGTAAAATGAACTCAATAATAGTACCCAGTTCCCAAGGTTGTTTTAAGGATTTGATGTGGTAACATTAAGAAAGCATTTTACAAACATTAAATTACTCTACATATGCTAGCAACTATAGTTTTCCTCTTTGGCAATCCTATACAAGTGTCAAAAATATTTTAAATTTTGCTCTATCACTGTATTTACCTACAGCTTTTAAAGTTCAGAAGTAGAATTTTTCATTTTAATTTAAAATACCTATTTAAAAAATTCCTATTTGTTAGGAATTTAATAATATTCTCACTGTTTTGAAGAGAGTGAAATGCTAAATGATGTAGAATTTGCTGAAAGGTCACATGGTGACTCAAAATAGAATTTGCACTGTTTCTAAAAAACTCTCAGGTCAACTTAAAAGGGAAAGCTACAATTCAAGTTAACCATACTTCATAGAATTCTTTAACATATGGTCATATTTTCCTGTAATTATAGAGTTTTAGGTTATGTCTTACCTTAGAGCTATTCTATTTCACCTTCCCAACCAATATTATATTAAATAAAATCATTGAATTTTTAACAGATAATTCTACTATGAATCTCTTTTTTACCATAAGTGAGTTAATCAAGTTTTGGGTGGTTCTCTTTATCAGAAAAAACAAATTTTCCAATATACTTAAATCACCTCCTCTGGTAATATTATATGCCCATTGTCCTTAGTACTGCTCTTTAGGGTCTAATAAATTAAAAATAATCCCTCTTTCAAAGGTCTGACTGAAATATTAAAAGACAACATATTTTTGAGTTATAATCTATCCTACATATTTGTTGTCTCTCCAAATTATGTTCATGCAGTACTTTTTGGGACCTCATTAATCAATTTTATTTGTCCACTTTCTACACAATTTGAGCATTTAGCAAACCATTTTAAAATAAGGTTTCCAGATTCAAATACATTATTCCCAATGAGGTTTGATCATTGTCAAATTAAATGGATTATTATTTCCTTTTTTATGTAAACTATGCTTTAATTTTTCAAGCTTATTTTGCTTTAGTATTTTTGTTCTCAATATCACATTCCTGAATTATACCAATATCAACAATAATAATGTCATTTTATGTAAATTTTAATTTCTTTTAAAGATATGTTTATTTTTACATTAAAATACTAAATTAAATTCCTCTTTGTTTCACCTCCCCCTATTAGAGAAGGCATAATTTGACAAAAAAAGTGTGTTTGGGTATGTCTTATTTATTTCTATTTATAAGTCCTTTCTCTGGAGGTGGACACATATAAGTCATTCTTCAAATGATATTTCTGTTGCTAAATATAATGTTCTCTTCATTTCTTTCATTTCACTCCTGCAAAGTCCTTAACAAATATTGTCTCATTATCCCAGAATAGATAGCTCTCATTACCTTGACTTAAAATGCCATAAAATTATCCATAACTTCCTGATACCCTCCCTCTTATTGGATTTCTCCTTGTAGAAATTTCATTTAATAAGGACACCAGACCAACCATCTCTTCATTTCACAATTTTCTAACTCCTCTTGATTTAACCATTAAATACCTTTACCAGATATTCTCCTCAACATTTAAAATTCCTTTTATATATTGTATTCCCCATTAAAATATAATCTCATTGGGAAAAGGAATTCTCTTTTTGCTTGAATTTACATTCAGCACTTATTACAGAGTCTGACATAATAAATGCAAATGCTTCATAAATACTTGTTGACTTTTAATAATCAAATATTGAGATTATAGAATATTGAAAAACTAAGTCAATTTTGTATGAATTTTATTCATAAGTATATTTAATTTTTTTAATGTAGTCCTCTATATTTGCTTTGATTTAATGGAATCTTGTTAGTGCAGAACTCACAATTATACTTCTCTAGATTTCATCTTATATTGATTTTCATCTGATTCTTTCATGTTATCTCATTCTTCTTATTCTTGTTCTTTTTCTCCTCTTCCTCCCACTTATCTATGCACTTCTCCTTTTCATCTTCCTCTAGACTTCCTCTCATTGTGGATAGGGATATGTATATAACTCTAATGACTCAGTTTCTTCAGAGATAAAAACAACAACAACAACATATGAGCTTGAAAAAAATCACAAAATATTTGTTTACCAAATTAAGTATACCTGAACAGAAATACCCTCTATAAATATATAAATTAATATTCTTCTGTCTCATGTTCAACAAAATTTTAGAAGAGAAAAATATGTACTTCCTGATCATTCAAGTATCTTTGGGGGCAGTCTAAGTATTTTAAAAACTATTTTTCTGTCATTGTTGTCATTATTTTACATTGAAATTTGTCTCATTGAATGATTCCTCCTAGCTCCATGACCCTCTAGTGCCCAGTTTTACCTCTCCAGAGATTTTCTATTATGTTACCACATCCTTCTCACCTTGAAAGTTGCTTCAACCCCTGCCGTCAGACATTGGAAGTAAATTCTACCCTTCAATATCTTATTGTAATTATCTGGTTCTTCCCAGAACTTCCAACTTAAAAAAAGTGTCCAGGCCAGCCATATGTTCATTCCTCTAGTGGTTATACTCTTTTTTCTCCAGATTTTCTTTACTTTGCCCTTGAGTATATTTTCCTTCTTCTCACATGTCTTTGCTTTGTTAATTACTCTCCTGTGTTGTCTTTATCTTTTCAAGTCAGAATGTAAGTTCCTTAATTGCAGGCACTATCTCTTTTCTCCCCTTTCTTGTACCCTGCATTTAATTTAGCACAATGCCTAGCACATGGTAAATGTTCAAGAAATTCTTGTTGACATGATTTCCTCCAAGTACAATTTCTTCCAGCTTCAAATTATTCATCTTCTCCAATAAGCTATCATGTAGAAAGTTGTTCCTAATATAACTTCTTCACCTAAAAAAATCAACCATTTAATTAACTGAATAAGTTTCTGAATGCCTGCCCCATGGAGACTAATATACCATATTCCTTGAAGATGTAATATTTCTCTGATTTTTAATTATTCCTGGGTTCCAAGTAGAATATAGAATTATATCTAATTAGAAGTATGCTTCTATTTTGACTATATGTAGAAATGTCTCAGAAATGTTCTGCAGTAAATTGACCTTTTGTCAGTTGTAGGCAAATTATATTGAAAAATGTTATTAATCCACTGTCACTTCCTTTTTTAGAATTCTCTTGTCCCATATAATCCATTCAGATGCTTATATGAACTATTTGTTTACTCATGGAAACATTGACTTAGTTTCCTGGAAATATTATGAGTTAAAATCATAAAATAAATGAGAACTTTAACTATAATGTTAAAAAAAAACACCTTAAACATTCTTTTATCATTTTTCTAATCTCTTCATCAATCAGTTGTAACCCTCTCTGTTCCTAATATCATTTAATGTCCTCTATTTTAACTCTTCAATCCCCTTATCTATTACCCTTTTAATGAATTTTCAGAATTTGAGGAGTATTATTGAACTAAAGAGTGAACACATAAAAATCAGTAGTGAATAGAATTTCCTTTATACCACTGAATTATGAATAATGGCCATATTGGGGTTTTTTATGGGAAGCAATGGACCAAAGGTCTTATACGGGATGAAACAGTTGACCTAAATAATTTCTTATCATGGGTCAAAGATCTTATATAGAGGTGGATAGATTTTTCCAATTTTTTTCCAATGCCTGAAGAAGGCATTAGGAAAGTATATTATTAGTTAATCATCAAAGGCATAGTTGCTTATAGCAATGCTCTCCAAAGGCATGCCAGGATTTAATGTAGGTTCATAACCAGACCTACAGTTGGAGAGTGGAATGGTGGTAAATCCCAACCCGGCCCCCAAGAAAGTCATGAGATGTGTATTCAAAATAATAGCTACAATTTTACACCTCTAATACTGATATACTCTTTATCTTTCCTCTAAGTTTTTTTTTCCACTTTCTTGGCTATCAGTCTTTTTCAGACACTCAGGGAAATTATGACCTATCCAATACACAATTATCCCCAGCAGGAATTGGAGGGTTATCATTAGGTAAATGAAGATCCCTCCAAGTATTCTGTCCCTTGTCTCCAAATCATTATGGTAGAGGCTCACTTCTTCATCACAGGAAACAATGAATGAGGAACTTATTTTCCTGGTTTTCATTTTGGGTGGGACAAAGTAAGTTACAGAATGGTAAACAGACATAAATGAGTTTTTGGTAGATTAAAGCTATCATTACATTAAATTTCTGCCAAAAGAATCCCTTTTCCAAAATTTCCTCCTACTCTTGGGGGATTTAGTTACTCAGTAAGTACTTGTTAATCATGTACTATGTGTAAGGCATTATTCTAAGCAAGGGGGGCACAAAGAAAAATAAAGAAGTCTTTTTTTTATCAAGAATCTTACAATATAATAGGGAAGAAAGGAAATAAAGAATTTAAGTGCCTACTATGTGCCAGGTATTATGCTAAGCTCTTTAAAAATAGTATCTCATTTGATTTCCACAATAAATCTGGGAGAGAGATGCTATTTTATAGTTGAAGAAATTGTACTAAACAAAGGTAAATGGTTTAAATGAGGTCACAGAGCTAGTAAGTTTCTAAAGTTGGATTTGAAGTCAGGTCTTGATGACTCCAAGCCTAGTGCTCTATTCACTGGGGCTACTAGAATTATTTTCCTATTAGGTGATAGCATGCAAATACATAGATATATGCACAATATATTCAAAACATTGGATAAATCATCTCAGAGAGTAAATCCCTATTACCCAAGTTCAAGGTAGGGTCTTCTGAAAATGAGTACATTTAAAGTGAGTCTTAAAGTATCTTAAGGAAATTAAGAAACAGAAGTGAGAAATAAGAGCATTCTAGCCAGTAGGTTCAGCCAATGCATAACATGAAGATGGTAGACGAAGTAACATGTGTGAGCAATAGCATGTCCATTTGTGTAGGTGAAACAAAAATTAAGCAAGGAGGATTAAATTATAAAAATATTGAATAGTAAGAAACACTTAAGTTATAAGATTTTATGTCTGTGTAATTATATATGAGAATGTATTACATCTAATCATAACATATTAACTAATATATTTTAATTAAATATAACATCTAAAATATAATTAAAGGCAAAACAGAAAACTTTATATTTGATCCTAAAGGTAAAAAAGTCTTTCTTGAGTTAATTGAGAAGAGGATGAGGGGTGTTAAATGAGCAGTGAACCTGAGTTCAAATCCAGTCTAAGAAACTGACTAGCTTGGTGAACCCATTTAAATCATGTAAACTGTGAGTTTCTTCAAATATTAAATAGCACCTCTTCGAGAATTACTGTGGAAATCAAATGAGATCATATTTTTTTAAATCTTTGCCTTTTACCTTAGAATTAATGCTATGTATTGGGGCAGCTGGGTGGCTCAGTGGATTGAGAGCCAGGCCTAGAGACTAGAGGTCCTAGGTTCAAGTCCGGCCTCGGACACTTCCAGCTGTGTGACCTTGGGCAAGTCACTTGACCCCTATCGCCCACCCTTACCACTCCTGGGCCAAGGACGGTCCCTAGCCCGGATGAAAAAGGAGGAGGGTTGGGCATGGGGCTAGCAACCCCACCCTGTAAAAACTACATCTGCTAAAGAAACTGCAACCTAAAGTAGGGGCAGCTGGGCTAGCTCAGTGGATTGAGAGCCAGGCCTAGAGACGAAAAGGTCCTAGGTTCAAATCCGGGCTCAGACACTTCCCAGCTGGGTGATCCTGAGCAACAGTGTGACCCACTGCCTACTGGTTGTGGCCCTATGCTCCTAGAATGGAGTCCCAGGATAAAAAAAAATTGGTTCTAAGGCAGAGGAGTGGTAAGGGCTAGGCAATGGGTTTTAAGTGACTTGCCCAGAGTTACACAGCTAGGAAGTGTCTGAGGCAAATTTGAACCTAGAACCTCCCATTTTTAGATATGGCTCTCAGTCTACTGAGTTACCTAGCTGCTCCCAAGATGACATTTTAAAATAGCTAAAATGTATTCTAAAGTAAACATCACTTAGGCAGCTAAATGTAGGATATTCTGGAATGCTATTGTTCATTCTTCATTTGAGAAAAGGACCATTGACATCACAGAATGATGAATTGATTTTTATGGCAATTATGTTATGAATTTAATAGTTTCTAGGAAATAACATATTCCAACATGGAGCAAGTTGCAGTAAGTTTTCAAGTAGGCATGATTCACATTCATTCAGGAGGCTATAAACTGGTCTCAAAAAAACCAACTCAGATTGTTTCGATATATTGCCAAATCTTAATAATGAAGTGTAGATGGAGAAAATTGAGTCCATTATCTAAATGATCTAATTTACACAAAATGTTTAAATCACATAAATTCTACGTTCTTAGCATTTGACCTGTACTTCTGTATGTAAGGATTGTGTACTTGGAATTTAAAAAAAAGTCTTTATTTTTACTATAGTAGGTGTATGTTGCAGATCTCTTTATTTTATTTTATACATTCAAGAACATTATTCTAAGAAGGGGTATATCAATATCAGTATATACCTACATGGGGGTCCAAGACCCCCTTCTCCATATTGTTTGATATTTTTTCACGTTGCATCTTCCTGTTTTATGCCTTATAGAAGACCCCATCAATTAGGTAATTACTTTTGTGTTGTCATGCTGACCAAGTAACTAAGGGACAGCAGCACCCAATTTGAGAAAAACCTAGGACCCATCCCCACAACAGAGATGCCTCAATCCAAAGAAAGCCAGTAGCAGGCCTGGCCCAAGTAAGAGTCAGCAGGGAGGCTTCAAAAAAGACCTCAGAAAAGAGTGGAGCTTCACTCCCAATACAGAGCAGCACTGAACCCTCTCCTTTCCCACTTCATCCTAACCCCCCTGCCCAGTATGCAGGTCAGCAGCCAGGACCCATCCTCAGAGCAAGTCAGCAGTGAAGCTCCACCCTGACAGCAGCACAGCCTCACCCCTGAAAAAGCTACCAGCAAAGTCCTACTCTCAAGGGAACCCGGCAGCAAAGCCCCATCCCAGAGAAAGACAGCAGTGAATTACCACTTCCAGAGTAAGCCAGCATAAGGACCTCAAACTTTCATAAGCTACCAGTGAAGCCCTACACTCAGGGAAAGTCAGCAGCAAAGCTGAGCACTGTGTCAGCAAGCAGTGAGATCCCTAAATGGTGCAATTCTTTAGTGAGGACCACCTGCCAGTTCAAGGCAACAGTTGGACCCTGAGATTCCAACAAACTAGAAGCAAAACCTCAAGTTCCACAAAAAATATCTGGATAGTGAATTAGCTAACCTAGAAACAGAGCCTATTTTAAATGACAGTGAAAAATTGCATAATAAACTTTCAAAAAAGCAAAAAAAAAGATGCTAACAATATGACAGTTATTATGGTAACAAGGAGGGCCATGAAATAAAGCTAGAAGAGAAAAATGCCAAAAGCTACAAGAGAAACCTTGATGAAAAGTATGAATTGCAGTCACACCCAAAAAGAATTTCTATAAGAGGTATAAAAATGACTTTAAAAATCAAATATGAGAGTCAGAAGAAAAATTGGTAAAAGAAATGAGAATAATGCATGAAAATCATGAAAATAGTCAACATCTTGGTAAAGGAAACACAAGAAATATGAAAATATGGAAAAAATTCACTGAAAAAACTTCTTTAAAAGTAGAACGAGTCAGATGTAAAAGGAAGTACAGAAGCATAGTTAAAAAATTAATTCCTTAAAAATTAGAATTGGGTAAATGGAAGTTAATGTCTTCATGAGATATCAAGATATAATCAAACAAAATTAAAAATGAATAAATAAAATTAAAAGCTGGTTTTAAGAGGAAAAACTAATAAAATAGAGCATTGGTTAGTTTGATTTAGAAAAGGAAGGAAAGAAAAAATCAAATTACTAATATCTAAAGTGAAAAAGGGTGAATTGACCATCAAAGAAATGGAAATTACTTTTTCATTATTATTTTGTTATTAGAAGTTATTTTACCCAATTATATGCCAATAAATTTGATAAGTGAAATAGATGAATATTTACAAAAATTTCAAGTGCTTAAAATAACAGAAGAAAAAGAATACTTAATGAATCCCATGTTTTAAAAAAAATTGAACATGCTATCAATGAACCTTGAGAAAAAATCGCTAGGGCAAATGCATTCACAAGTGAGTTCTATCAAGCAATTAAAGAACAATTAACCCTAAAATAAAAGGAATTTTGTAGAATTGCTTCTTCGTACATGAATTATTTTGAAAACATATGCAAAGAAGGAATCCTACAAAATTCCTCTTTATGACAAAAATATAGTGCTGACACCTAAACTAAAAAGAGCAAAAAGAGAGAAAGAAAACTATAGACCACGCTCCCTATTGAATATTGATGCAAAAATTTTCAATAAAACACTAGCAAGGAGATTATAGCAATATGCCACAAGGATCATTCAATATGATCAGATAGATAGATTTTATACTAACAATGTAGGGTTGGCTTGATATTAGGAAAATTATCAGTGTAATAATCCATCTAACTAACAAAGATCACAGAAATCATATGATTATCTCAATGGAAGAAAAACTAGCTTTTCAAAAACACTCATTTGTATTAAATACACTAGAGAGCATAGGAAAAAATGGAGCTTTCCTTAAAATGATAAGTAATATTGGGAGCTTCTGGATGGCTTGATTGGTGGTTAAAAAGTCAGACCTAGAAGTGGAAGGTATTAGATTAAAATCTAGCCTCAGATACTTCTTACCTGTGTGACCCCGTGTGTAGATTTTTATCTAACTGCCTAATCTTTACACTCTGCTTCCTTAGAACCATGCAAGTATTGTTTCTAAGATAGAAGGCAAGGGTTTAAAATAAAAGTAGTATCTGTCTATAACTGTTAGGAAGTATTACATGTAATGAGGACAAGTTAGAAACCTCAGTAAGACCAGGAGTAAAGCCAAGAATGCCCGTTATCACCTCTATTATTCAATATTGTACTAGAAATGCTAGCTATAGCAATAAAATTAGAAGAAAAATAAATTGAAGGAATTAAAATAGTCAACAAAGAAAAAAATTATCACTCTTCACAGATAATATGATGTTATACTTAGCAGATCTTAGAGTTTCAACTAAAAAAACTAGTTGAAATAATTAACAACTTTAGCACTCTTGCAAGATATAAAATAAAAGCACATAAATCATCAGCATATCTAAATATTATCATCAAAGCACAACAGTGACAGATAGAAAAAGAAATTATATTTAAATTAGTGAAAGAAAATATACTTGGAAGTTTATTTCCCAAGACAAACTCAAGTAATGTTTGAATTTAATTACAAAACACTTTCCACATAAAGTCAGATCTAAACAATTTGAAAAATGTTAATTAATCATGGGGAGGATGAACAAATATAATACAAATGTCACATTCCTAAACTAATCTACTCATTCATTGCCTTACTTATCAAACTGCCCAAAATATTTTATAGAAATAGAAAAAGTAATACAATTCATCCTGAAAAACAAAATTTCAAGAATATCAAAGAATCAATTTTTTAAAATGTGAAGGAAAGTGGCCTAGGAGTTCAAGATATCACAATGTATTATAAAGCAGTAATCATCAAAATAATTTGGTTTTGGCTTAAAAATAGATTACACAAACAGTGGAAAATATTAGGTACACAATACATAGTAATAAATAATTGTAGTAGTTTAGTATTTGATAAATTGAAAAATCTAAGCTTTTGGGACAAGATCTCACTATTTGACAAAAACTACTGGGAACAATGGAAAGTGGTATGGCAAAAACTATTTATAGACCATTATCTTTATATTGCATATCAAGATAAATTCAGGATGGGAAAATGATCTAAATATAAAAGATGATACCTTAAACAAACTACTGTAATAAATCATAGTTTATCTGTTCAATCTATGGATAAAGGAAGAATTTATTATCAAATAAGATACAGAGAATTAAAAATATAAAATGGATAATTTTGATTATAATAATTTAAAAAATTTTGTACAAACATAACAAATGCAACCAAGATTAGAAAGAGAAAACTGGTGGTGGGGATTACAGCAAGGATCTCTGATAAATGTCTAATTTCTCAAATACATAGAGAACTAAAGTCATTGTCCAAATGATATATGGTCAAGGGAAATGTACAGGCTGTTTTCAGATGAAGAAATCAAAGCCATCTGTAGTCAAATGAAAAATTGCTTTAAATTACTCTGGACTAGAGAAGTGCAAATGAAAACAACTCTGAAGTACCACCTGAACCTACTGTATTGGCTATTATAGAAATGGGAAATTTAAATGTTGGAGGATTTGTAAGAAAATTGGGATACTAATACACTGTTGATGGACTTGCAAGCTGATCCATCCATTTTGGGTAGCAATTTGGAACTATGCTGCAAGAATTCTAAAATACCTTTGACACATCGATATAATTACTAAGTCTATACCCTGAAAAGACCAAAAAGGGGAAAAATAACCTCTACAAAAACATGTATTGCAGCTCCTTTTGTGTTAGAAAAAAATTGGAAATTGTGGGGTTGTCCATCAAAATGAGGAATGGCTAATTAAGTTGTGATATATAATTGTGATGGAAAATAATTGTGCCATAAGAAATGCTAAGTAAAAGAATTTCAGAAAAGTCTGGACATACATGAACTGATGCAAAGTAAAGTGAATAGAAACAGAAAAATTTTGTATGCAATGAGAATAATATTTTTTGATGAATGACTGGAAATGACCTAGTTATTCTCAGCAATAAAGTGATCCAAGAGAATCCCAGAGACTCATGATGAAAAATATCATATGCCTTTTGAGAAAGATGTGATGGAATACAAAGTCCTCATTTGTAAAGAAAAGAGTTTGAACCAGATGATCTCTAACATCCCTTCTAGCGCTAACAAATGTAATAACATGTTTATTTATCATAGTTCAAATTATTACAATTAATATTATTAAATTATTATAAGTCACCTGATAAAATAAACTTGTATTAAAATGATTTATATTAAAATGGAAAGAGGGAATGAAGGCCTAGAGAAATATGAAGCTGGCAGAAAACAACAGGAATATATGAACAAGATGATTCCTGTAGGGCTTTCTCTGGAGAGCAATTGATAAGATTATCCTTCTTGACTACTGCAATTATTGACATTATTGACTACCCTGATGTTTTACTAGTCATACAACAAATTGTCAAATATATGATGGAGAGAATATTCTTTCTTTATTCACTTTAATAATGAATTATTGATATATCAGTTTATGTAATCATTTTAGGAAATATTTTGAAATTATTCAAATAAGCTAATTATAATGCCTAATACTTTTGTTCTCAGAAATTTCACATCTTGGTGTATAACAAGGAAATAAATGACAAAAATAAAGGTTCCATATGCACTGAAATATTTTCATATTTATGCAGTAGCCAAATAGAGGAAATATAGTACATGATCTTTAATTGAAAAATAACTAAGTAAACTGCCACATATAAATGTGATATGATCACTGAATTGAATAGGTAGGATCCCTGATGTCAATGATATATATATATGTGTGTGTGTGTGTGTGTGTGTGTGCGCGTGTGTGTATGTATATATATGTGTATGTGTGTATACATATATATTTAAATTCCTTGTATTGAATCATAATCACGGATATAAGGTGACATTTTCCAAATTTTGATTTTAAAGGTAGTTATGTAGACAAAAGTGAGCAGTGTAACTCTAGATGCATACTTTTATATCTATGAAAAAAATATTTTTGTGAATTACTTCAATCTGCATTTTGATCCCTGTTGTTTTTTCAAGTGATCATATTATCTGAAAGGCATAAAATCAAGATGATTTTCTCAAATCTTAAAATAAGTCATAAACCTATTAGTATAGTTAATTAGTATAGTATAGTTAACATATCCTTTTGCTTTCCTCTTTTAAATCTACTTTCACAAAAATCCCAAATAAAGAGAACAAGAGTGATTTAAAATAAGATATCTACGGAAGGAAGAGCTAAAAACTCTTGATCTTATTAAATCAGAAGTAAACTCACACAAAATATCCCCACCTGACTTACAGAAAGATCCTATGGTTCATCTGATCTTTACTGACTCCTTTGGATTATCTTGAACATAAGACTAGCTATGAAATACAGAACATGTTTAATAATTAATATATTTGCTGATATCCTAAATATCTTTACAAGGTTGCATTAAAGTCATGTTTTATTAATAAAGATGGACAACAATTGCATTCTTATAGTAAAAAACAGCACATACTTTTGGGAAAATCAAGTAGTACTTTCATTTCCACACCAAAGAGATGTATTGTAGGATTCCAATATAATGTAATATAATCATATCTTAAAGTTTATAAAGATATACAGAAGGAGAATGGAGGAACAAGCAGAACTGTTCTGGTTCAAACCAAAAACAAAACTGCAATTAAGTTCATCTTTACCCAGATCTACCAGGACATTAAGTAGACACACCAAGGGTACATAAAAGGTAGTCTGTTTATTATACATCTGCACAGGTATCAAAATGTCACATAGGTAATTAATTGAGTGACATTTGTAAAATGCCACTGGACATCATTACAATAAATATAAAAGCTGCCTTTTCAACCAGTTTATTTCTGCTTATATCTAGCCATTGTACATGTGATTGCCTCTTAAATTGAGAAACATTGTCCTTAACTCTCATGTTTTGGAGGTCCATAAATCAGTGCTCATAATAGAACGTTGTCTAAATATTAACACTTGAAGAAAGTTCTTTGAAAAAGTTTTCTTAGAGGAAAAGTTGAGAAAAATTTAAAAAAGCTTCTTCATTACCAATAAAGCACAGCTGTCTAATTAATGTAATCAATTTATTTTAAAAGTACCTTGGTATATATCATTATTGCAATAAGACATAGACATCTATTTTGCCCAGTTACAATAAGCTTTTAATGATGAGCAAGAAGATAATTTATTTTAGAAACCCAGAAGCATTTTTTCTCATAACTCACATGCAAACTGGAGCTTTGCCTTGCGGCTGACGATGGTTCCCAATGGATTGGTGGCTAAGCACTGGTATATGCCAATGGCCTCAGCTATGTGGGGATTACTGATGATCAAGCTGCCTCCAACCAACCTGTGGTGATAACTCATGGTAAAATCAATATCTGTGCCATTTTGCTTCCACCTTTGAGAGAGAAAAAAATCAAATTACACTTACAATTTTTTATTTTTGTCATTATTTTTGTCTTAGTGTAGAGTTTTACTTCACGTAGCAATAAAATGTGGTTAAATATGATCTAATTAGACTAGGAATTGAGGGATTCAAATTAACTCTTACTAGGAAGTAAGTGATATAATGAACTTTGTTACTTGAAACATTTAAAACATCTTAGTGACCTGAATTTACACTAAGAAGAATCACAACTATTCATATGAGGTAAAAAAAAAATTGACATTGTGCAGGACAAATGCTGAGGATACCATCCATTCAGTGACTTTTAAAGTAACTTATACCATACCTGAACACCCTCAACTGATACAACAAAATTGAATGTCAAAAATGATTTAGTGATAGAAATCCAGAAAAAGTACTTTGAAAATAGCAGGAAAAAAGTAGGCAAAAGATTTTTCTAATACTAGCTTGAAGGCTGATAACAAAACAGTAATAGCCTGGCTATTTTGGAATACAATTTGTCTCTGTTAGTCTGTTAGTTGGAAAATTAATCACGTTGGTAATATTTCAAAGGTACTTAGAAATGTCAAACTAAAATTATACTCGAGACAAAACAAATATGGTATAAGAGGCTTTATTTTAGGCAAAGAAAGGTCTCTTCAGTTTCCTAACAGTCATGTCAAAACTTACTTAACACATGAATTAGTTAACTGAAGCACCATGTGCAAACTTATGTATTTTTAAAAGAACAATGACTAGTTTCAGAAATTTAATGATATCCTTTTAGGGCAGTTAGATTTTTGTGCTCCCCTTTTCCCTTACATGTACTGTCCACAAACAGTGCATATTTTATTCTTATTGTAATAATGCATTTTTGCTATAGAAAATATTCTTAAGACCTTTAGACTATGTGCTTGCAATGTACTGAGAAGTTAAAAAAAGAATTGTACATTTTTAAAACATAGGTTTATGACAACCAATCATTTGAAAAACCCTTAGACTAATGTTTACATAATGGTATATATGTAGTATATATACCATAAATATTAAAAATATTTTATTTATAAATGTGACCCACTTTCTGCCCAATAATGAGAGTTTTTTAAAAAGTGTGGTGGTAATACTTGTCAAAGAAAAAAGTCACTTTGCAAGTTTATTCCATGAGTCTTGGGAAAGGCCCAGCATGTATGGATTCTGACAAATGTGAACAAGGCTAGATAAGAAATATGGAGTTAGATAAAGCTGTCCCATCTTAAATATGAGAAATGGTTGAACAAACAGCAAACAAGGAAAAGGCTCTGGATAGGTTTTGTTGCTTTAAGTAATTTAGTTGATTCTTAGATGGTCAAATTTCTTTTTTTATGAAAGCAAAGCAAAAGGTAATATATTTTAAGGATACTTTATTTACCAGTAATTTTTTCAATATTTTTGAAATAATTAATATAATGTATTTTAAATGTAAATGTTCAATATTTTTCAGGGATATAGAAGACTTAGAGAAAAGTTTTCTCCTAAAATCATTCTTAAGAATCCAAAAGGCTACCTGTCAAACACGTAGAATGATCTATAATTTACAAAAAAGGAGGCCACTCATGGGAAGACTTTGAAGCTCCCTTAAGTTTTGATAGGAAAGGGTAGGGTAGCATTCCATTTAACAGTTATCTTTAACTTGGCATCAATCAATGAAATAATGTCTGTCATCATTACATGTTCCCAGTTAAACTTTATAATTGTTTTTCAACCCAAATAAAAAAAAAACAGCCAGTGAATCCTTTATAGGTATCTCCATAGTCAATTTAAGCACTGTGGTATAATAATTATTAAACTGTTCAGAAAGATCAAGATTTAGTTCCTGGCATATTGGGAACATTGGCCTAATGAGTATGTTTCAATCAATGAAGGAATTAAAAAGCATTAATGGATTGAGTTGGCTGTCAGACAATCATTTTATGATAACATTGCATGCCCAGGAGTATATTTTTATGTCAGATATTAGATATTAGATTATTGGCCTAAAAGAATTATTTTAAATCATTTAAATGAAGCTAGAGAAACCTAAAGGTTTATAATGAAAAGGTTTTGGCAATAGTTCCTTTCAGTAATCATCTAATCAGTAATATATATTTGGGATATGATATTTGGGCATAATTATTCTCTTCCTAGTTGCTTGAGAAGGTAATGTTTTATGGTGGAATAAGACCTTTTTTTGAGTAAGTGGAATGGAGTTCTAACCTTGGTTCTACAATTCATTACCTTTATCAGTTTGTACAAGTCAAAGAAACATTGACTCTAGAATCAGAGGACCTTGCGTTCACCTTCTGATAACTAATTATTGTGTGAACTTGAATAAATAAATCACCTCTCCACTGTAGATCTGTTTCCTTTTCTGTTCAATATCAGTTAGTATTAAAAATGGCTCTTGGTGTCCCTTCCAGCCATGGGCTTATGATCTTATCTTGTTTTGACTAATATTTTTACTAACTGAAGCTATGATCTTATGAATTTTTGCTTTGGGGCATCAACAGTCACCAGGAATAGAATTGGTTAATGGTGAAATCAATTTCTTTAATAAAGGATTGAAAGGTAACCTTTATGTGATAAATGTCAAAGAATAAATTTAATTATTAATCTTCTAGAGACTTTTAAGGAAAACAATGATGGCTAGGTTTGTCATAGAACCAAAGAATTTCAAGTTTAGAAAGTACTAAAAGGTATCATTTAGTTCTCTACCACAACTCCTGTTTTATAGAAATTAAAAGAGAACTTAGAGAAAAGAACAAGTGCCTTGTCCTTTATGAAGATGATATCTTCCACTTGAGTAGCACTGCAGGCTAAAATCCTTATTTCTGTGAGCATATTCTCAGAGTATATTAATAGAAATACTCAAATGTGACTCAGAGGATCAAAAGCGTAATACCATTCAGTGTTCTCACAGAAAGAAACCTTTATTTTTCTAATAAAAAAAAGAAGCCACATGCCCTTCTGAATTCAGGTGGCATTCTGTGTAGAGTGTTGTACTTGGAGATAGGAAGAAATGAGTTGTATCTTACTTTGGGCACTACTTCAGACCTATTTCAGCATGTCCTTGTGAAAATCCACTTAACCTCAGAACCTGAGTTTCCTAATCTATGAAATAAGAATAATAATAGTGCTTATGTCACAGAGTTGTGAGCATCAAATAAATTATAGAAAATACTTAAAAAACTTTAACGAATAATTCAAAAGTCAGTTATCATCATCATCACCATCGTCACCATCATAAATTGCATTTAAGCTTTTTAAACTCTTATTTGATATCTCTCTCTGAAATCCTATACCCTGGGTTAAAAAGAGATATTCCTAAATACTGATAAATTTTCTTATTGGATAAAATTCAAGGAATTTATTATTGCCTTTCCCCTTCTACTATACCACGTATTTCAGATTTCTTTTGTGATTTATTCTTTTTTTTAATTTTTTTTATTTTAAACCCTTAACTTCTATGTATTAACTTATAGGTGGAAGAGTGGTAAGGGTAGGCAATGGGGGTCAAGTGACTTGCCCAGGGTCACACAGCTAGGAAGTGTCTGAGGCCAGATTTGAACCTAGGACCTCCCGTCTCTAGGCCTGGCTCTCAATCCACTGAGCTACCCAGCTGCCCCCTTGTGATTTATTCTTAAGTGATAAGGACAGTCTTATTTGAGAGGCCCTGGAGTGAAATTATCTTTTAAAACCTGCATATCCTTATATTTTGAAAGTTGTCCTAGTATTTTAATGAACTATATTTGATAAGTTAGACAAATATGACTAATTTGGGGTATGGAGCAGTAATGCTGTTACAAAATGAAACAGGGCTCTGGATACTGATTCAGAAAAAGCAAGTTTAATTTTGTGTGTGTCTGTGTATGCACACATATATAGGTTTATATTTGTATATAAGATATTCAAATCCATATATATATATATACATATATCATGACTTTTTAGAGTCTTATATCCTTATTATTTAAAAAAAATCCTCAAATCATCGTGACTTTGTCTAGTATAAAAGTAAAGTTAGAAAAGGATATATTATGACAGGCTGAATTTTAAAAACAATGTGACTTTAAAACACTCTTGTGAGTGTTAAAATACAGCATCTGAAATCACTTTTCCTTTTTTTTTTTTGCTGTTTTTCATTAGTTATTGAAATGTTTTTAGAGTCTATCATCTTATTTTTCAACAGAGTATTTTTCTCATTTTGAAAATTTTTGAATATTAGTATTTCTTAGAATAATTTCAATATTGAAGTGATAAAGATTAGTTGGATTGGATCAATACATGAAATAATTTTGATGTCCATCCCAGTTTGTAGACAGATATTGAAAGTGCTAACTCAATTGTACAAAAAAAAAATCAAGCCATTCCCCAATTGACGAATGTTCAAGGGACATGAATAGGTAGTTTTCATATAAAGAAATCAAAAATATCAATAACCACATGAAAAAATGTCTTAATCTCTCATAATTAGAGAAACTCAAATCAAAATAACTCTAAGGTACCACCTCACACATAGCAGATTGGCCAATATGACAATAAAGGTGAAAAAATTTTGGAGGGTTTTTGGCAAAATTGGGACACTAATGCATTGCTGGCAGAGTTATGAATTAATCCAGCAATTCTGGAAGTCAATTTGGAATTATGAGCAAAAATATTAAAAGAATGCATACTCTTTGATCCAGTAATAACACTGCTACATTTGTATCCCAAAGAGTTGATAAAGAAAATTACTTGTATAAAAATATTCATAGCTGTGTACTTTGTTGTGGCAAAAAAAGGAAAATGAGGGGGTGTCCCTCAATTGGGGAATGGGTGAACAAATTGCAATATATGATGGTGATTGAATACTATTGTGCTGTAAAGAATGATGATCTGGAGAATTTCTATATGAACTGGGAGTACCTCAATGAACTGATGCAGAATGAAATGATCAGAACCAGAAGAACATTATACACAGAAAGTAAAACATTGTGGAAAAATCCAATGTAATGGACTTTGCTACTAGTAGCAATGCAACAAGCCATGATACTCATGAAGGACTGATGTAAAAGAATGCTATGCACATGGAGAGAAAGAACTACGGGAGTAGAAATGCAAAAGCGAAACATATGACATCACTTATCTTATGAATATATAGATGTGTGATTTGGGGTTTAGGCTTTAAAAAATCATTCTAAAGCAAAAATGAATAATATGGAAATAGGTAACAAGTGATAACATTTGTACAACCCAGGAGCAAAGAGGGAAGGGAAAGAAAATGAATCATGTAAACATAGAAAAATATTTAAAAACAAAAAAATGAAAAAAAAACATAAAGAAAAAGTGCTAACTGCTTCCCAATTATTAAACATCCTTTATAGAGAACAAATTGATACACAAAAATGTCTTTAAAATCCTTGTTACTTTTATATTTTAATAATCTCTATTAAGGAAATTGAGAGAATTTTTTTAGCTGCAAAGTTATGATGAATTAATATTGTCTTAATACATGAAAAGTGAGGCATTATCTGCCTCTTTCTTTCACCCATCTAACTTCATAATTAAAGATTGTTTATACAATATTATATATATATGCATTTCAATAATATTATATATATGCATATAATTATGTGTATATACATATACATAAAAACACATACCTATATTTATATCTTGCTGTCATTATTGCTGTAACTATACCATGTATAGGTACATTTGAATCAGAGGATTATAATCAAAGATGTGCTCTTGAAATGTTCTAAATTGTATGGATTAAATTGACTAACATCTTAAATGTGACAGTGTAAGGAAAACTACTCAGTATTTAAAGGAACTACTTAAAGGTAAAACATTTTCTTAAGTGAAGGATCTTCACACTTTTCTAATGCATAATCTAAATGGTTCTAATCACTATTTCTAAAATGAAGAACAATTATACTCTTTGTCCCTCCCCTAATCTTTATTTTCTGTCATCTGCAATCTTTGAACTGGACTCCACCATCATTATGCTCCATGCTCCATCATCCTGCAAGATAACAAAACTTTTGCTCCTCATATGTATTGATTACCCTTACTCTTCTCTCTACTTCATATTGGAGGACTTGATGGAAGAGAGAACTCTTCCCAACTTCTCCACTTCACAAGGGTTCACAGAACAGTCAATTCATTTCCTAATAATTGCCCTATTTAGAGTAGATTCTTTATGTCCCAACACCAGGCATTTTCTTCTCGATCTCTCTCCTTCCTCTTCCTTTTCACATTAATTTTATATTATTTTCTTTAAGATCAGCAAGTTCAGAGTGTATTTCTTTTTAATTATTCATATTTCCCATAATTCACAAAGTGCTTGACCCATAAGAGACATTTAATAAATGATTATTGAATGACTGACTATTCCTCTGAAAAAAATCAGGGTTACAAAACACATGAACTGAAGAATTGGAGATAATTCTAGGGATTTAATGGGTGGGAAGGAGTCAATTTGTGAGATTATTGATGTTAGGAACTCCTACTGCCAATGTAGAGAGATATCTTCCCTCTACCATATTATCTTGAAGATCTACCTGGAGCATTGACAGGATCAGCAGTTTGGTCAGTCACACAACAACTTTTATCAGAGGAAAATTTAGTTTTTCCTGGATCTGAGGCCTCATCTTCACTCATTATATCATACTGTCTCAAGTTAATTCATAACCAAAAATTACTTGAGCAAGTGAAGAATTGACTTCATTTTTTTTCTGTGACCACACAAACATCCAACTCAATGAAAATTCAGAAATGTTATCATTCAAAAGTTAGATCCTGTTCTACCATAAATCTCCAATAATTCAAATCAACACATCAACAAGTTTTATGTTTTTAAAGTAGAATAATTTCATTTATTTGATGCTTAGGCAGTCTTAAGAATATCTTAAGGATGCTTAGGCAGAGTCTTAAGAATAAAAAATGTCATTCCTTTCTAAAATCCTTTTAAACCTCCTAAAATGCAACATTTATTAATTTACTTCTCCCATCCACCTCCAAGTCTTGTACTGGTATTAGAGTTCTTGAGAATCATAGTTGCTGCATCAGCATTCATATATTTATTATTAATTATGTAAATATTAGTAAAATTTTGCCAATAAAGTGATAGTTTTATCTTACAAATAAATGCAAATATATTAAAAAAGACTTTCCTTCCATGATTACTGAAGTAAAAATAGAAATAAGTAGGATCCCCACCTTGATTGCCTAGCATGAATTCTCTTTTACTCTAAGAGAATATAAAGCTTTATATAAGGTCCCTCTCAGATTATCAAATTTAGGCAGAAATATTGTCATTAACCATCATAAAGAAGAATTGAACTTTACCTGTAATCTGGAACTGGATAACCACTGGCTGCACAATTCAAGATGATTTCAGAATCCTCAACACCCAAAGAATATATCATATCTTGTGGCTCTTGGGTGAAATTAGGACCCTGAAGAACTCCATTGTCTATAAAAATTAAAGAACAAAGCTAATAAAATATCTCATGTATGAAAATATAACCTTTTACTTTTGATAGTTGCTAAAAGATTGTTCCCTCAGTATCTATGCAAGTAAACATATATGTATGTAAATAATATATTAATATTTCTTCCCAAGATGAAAGTCTACATTTAAATGTATCAATTAAATAACAAAAAAGAAAGCATCTATGCCATCACGCCTATATTTTGGGATGAACTTAACTATTGTTAAATTTTGTCACACTTCAGAAACTACTAGTGCTATGATGATTAAGGAATGTGTCATGGAGGATACTTGTGTGGTTTGATTTTGATACTTAAGTCCAGTTATACTTTTCCCCCTTTATTATTCTTTATTCATTCATTCATCCATCCATTCATTCATTCGTTTGTTTGTATGTTTGTTTGGTGTTTATTATTCCCCCTTTTGAGAATCTCTTCTACAATAATTTGACCAACTTTTACTTAATATCCATTTCCTTTTTCAGTCTATATTTATTATTTTAGGTAACAATTTATTTTTCTGCCCTTTAAGTTAATTAGTTCTTTTATTTATCTATTTTTTTTCCTTTCCCCTTTCAACCATAATAAAGGGAAGCTCACCTTAGGATTTTGGTATCTAGTGAATACATCCTGGTGACCCTAAACCATATCACTTGGTTAAACATATTATATCTCAGCCTTTCTCTGTTGATTCAGAAGAAGTCTTATTTTTTTTCTTCTTATATATTGTGCTAGGAACAAAGTCTCCCAGGATCTTCTATGATGTAACTTGGGTTATTTTTCCCCTAAAGGCAAGGAAATTGTTCCTAAACTTGATTGGACTGGAAGGCTGAGACTCCAATTTCTTTGTTATCAACTCTTCTTCCTAGCTACATAAGGACAAAGAAAAAGGAGCACACATGGATTTGGTGTGCTGGAACCAGGTTTTCCTAGATTATAAAATTTTGAGTCAGATTTTTCACTTGAGAAATAATAATTCACCTTCTGGGTTAAGATGGCTACAGAGTAGAAACAGGGTGCTTAACTCTTCTAACCAACTGTAATGCAAGGGGTCTTGCTGCACTGCAGGAAGAGTAGTAGGTGGTATTAGGCCAGTCCAAGGGGCCTTTAGGCTAGAATAGAAGTTGGTGTATGTGACAGGGGTCTTGCACCTTAGCTGGATGAGAGCCAGATGAAAACCTATCAGTAGTAAAGCCAAGACCACTTTAAGCTCAGGATTCTGTGCCTCTTCCCTGAGAAATGGAAACAATTCTATTGGTCAGTTGGTGTGGTCAACAGGAAGGAGGTTGGCACTTCCTGAAACTAACTTATCAATAAACTTTGTCCACTGAAGCTATTAGTCTGATTTGACTGCTGGAGTTACTTGGCCTTTGGTAGACAGTAAAGGCAATGACTTCAAATATCATTAAGCTTGAAGGTTAAAGGGTTTATTGTTAATAATTTGGATAGATTAAAAGGGAATTGGAAAGAGGGTGAGGTAAGCTAACATCTTGAATAATTACTTCCACTAAACTACTCTTAAGAAATGTTGAAAGGTTTTCTTATGGTGCAGAAGTAAAGAATGCCTTGAGGGAAATTTCAACTCTGATACTCTTGGTTGAAGAACCAGAGCTGCCAAGCCCTGGGCCAAATGGTGATGTCTTGGTGATCGAAATTGTCTCTTGATTATAAAGGGTTGATGGGTCTGCCAGTGAGCTGTTGGTATTGGCTAGCTATGGTAGCTATTCCTACCTAACTAAAGAAACTACCCAAACCACCCTTCAACCACCCAGTTTTCCACCCTTTCAACCCTTAACCCTGAAGATCAGTCAGAAGTAAAGTCAGGGGTCTGGGGGACCTCTTTTAATACCCTCACTTCAACTGTCACCCTGGCACCCAACCGGGGTCCTCTGCCAGTTTCTGTTTTCTGTATTGGCAACTGCCAGCTTGCAACCCATGAAAACATGGTTGCAGATTTTATCCACAACAGTATGCTTATTTTCTTTAGGAAATCTGCAACTTGCAGCATTTCTGCATTCTTACTTAACTAAAACTACTCTGAAATTTTATACTTACATTGAACTGAAATATCTTAATGACAAGATCACAGACCAAGAAAACAGGTCTAGAAGAGACAATCTGAGAATTATTGGTCTTCCTGAAAAATGAGAAATTAACAGAAATCTGGACATCATACTACAAGAAATTATCTGAGAAAACTTCTCTGATATTCTTGAACAAGTAGGCAAAATTAACATTGAAAGAATCCATAGACCACCCTCTACACTAAATTCTCAAAAGACAACTTCCAGGAATATAACTGTCAAATTTAAGAGTTTCCAAGTTAAGGAGAAAATATTAAAGGAGCCAGAAAAGGGCAATATCAAGGAGCACCAATCAGGATTAAACAGGATCTGGCAGTCTCCACACTAAAAGACCACAAGGCTTAGAATACAATATTCAGAAAGGCAAGAGAACTGGATCCCCTACCCATCAAAAGTGACTATATACTTCAAGGGAAAAGTACTGGCATTCAACAAAATAGAAGATTTCCAAATATTTGTAAAGAAAAGACTAGAAACTTTGATGTCCAACCACAAAAATCAAGAGAAACATGAAAAGGCAAATAAGAAAGAGAGGGGAAAGAAAAAAACATTTTTTTCTTTTTAATTTGCTCATTTAAGGGTTTTAATAAGAACAAATTATTTGTATTCCTATCTGGGAAAATGTTATGTGTAATTCTCAAGATTGTATTCACTATTATAGTAATTAGAAGAACTAATCATAGGGAGAGGTTGAAGTACTAAATGGTCTAAGATGATATACAAAAATGAAAAGTAAGGGAATAAAAGATGGCACCAAGAGAAACTTGAAGGAATAAGAAAAATAGGATAATCTATACCACACAAAGAGGTACATAGGAAGGAGAGGGGATAGTATTATAAGAAGGAGAGGAAGAGAGTGTTAATAGGAAATATATAAATCTCACTCTTAGTGGAATCAATTCTAAGAGGGAAAAGCAGCTATATCCATTGGGATATTAAATTCTATCTTACCCTACAGGGAAAGTCAGAAGAGAAAAACCAAGTAAGGTAGTGGGGTGGGGAGTTCAAAATGAGAGGGAAAAAGAGGGAAGGAGGGAATTTAATAGGCCTTAAAAATAATAAGAGGGGAACAAAAAGGGAGAGTGTGAAAAGGGAAGTACACTAAGTTGGGGATAAGGGGGACTGATTAAAAGCAAACTACAGGTTTAAAAAGAAATAGCAAAAGAAGAAAGGACAGAAATAGGAGAGGATATCAAAATGATGGAGAAAACACACTGGAAAATCATAACTCTCAATGTGAATGTTATGAACTCTCCCATAAAATGGAAACAAATAGCAGAGTGGATTAGAAACCAAAATCCTACCATATGTTGTCTACAAGAAACACACATGAGGCAGGTGTACATACACAGGGTAAAGGTTAAAGGCTGAAGTAAAATCTATTAGGGTTCAACTGAGAAAAAGAAGGCAGGAGTTGCAATTATGATATCTGACAAAAACCAAAGTAAAATTAGATCTGATTATAAGATATAGGGAAAGTAATTACATCTTGATAGAAGGTAGTATGGATGATGAGAAAACATCAGTACTCAACATTTACTCTCTAAGAAAAAATGCCCAGGACCAGAAGGATTCACAAGTGAATTCTATCAAACTTTCAAAGAACAACTAATCCCCATACTATACAAATTATTTGACATAATAAGCAAAAAAGGAGTTCTACCAAATTCTTTTTATGACCCAAATATGGTACTGATCCCAAAACCTGGTAGATCAAAAACAGGGAAAGAAAACTACAGACCAATCTTCTCAATGAACATACATGAAAAGAAATCTTGAATACTAGCAAAAAGACTCTAGCAAGTGATCATGAGGGTTATTCATTTTGATCAGATGGGGTTTATACCAGGAATGCAAGGAAAGTTCAACATTAGGAAAACCATCCATATAATTGACCATATCAACAAGCACAACAACAAAAATCACATGATTATCTCAATAGATGCTGAAAAAGCCTTTTCAAAATCCAACACACATTACTATTGAAAACACTAGAAAGTATATGAATAGAAGGACCTTTCTTAAAAATAATAAACACTATATACCTAAAATCATCAACAAGCATCATATGTAATGGGGACAAATTAGAAGCATTCCCAATAAGATCAGGAGTGAAAAAAGGATGTCCATTATCACCTCTATTATTTAACATTGTATTAGAAACACTAGCAATAACAATTATGGAAGAAAAAGAAATTGAAGTTATTAAAATAGAAAAAGAGAAGACCAAGCAATCACTCTATGCAGATATGATGGTATTCTTAAAAAATCATATAGAATTAACTAAAAAGCTTTTGGAAATAATCAAAAACTTTAGCAAGGTTAAAGGATACAAAATAAACACACATAAATCATCAGCATTTGTATATATTTCCAACACATCACAGCAGTAAGAGTTAAAAAGTGAAATTCTATTTAAAATCATCCTAGACAATATAAAATACTTAGGAATCTATCTGCCAAGACAAACACAGTAATTATATGACCACAACTACAAAACATTTTCCACACAATTAAAGCGAGATCTAAACAACTGGAAAACCATTGATTGCTCATGGGTAGGATGAGCTAACATAATAAAAATGGCCATTCTACCCAAATTAATTTATTTATTTAGTGCCATACCTATCAAACTATGAAGAAACTTTTTACTGAATAAGAATAAACTATAACAAATTTCATTTAGAAGAACAAAAGATCAAGAATATCAAGGGAAATAATGAAAAAAAAACAAATGAAGGAAGGTGGCCTAGCAGTACCAGATATTAAATTGTACTATAAAGCAGCAGTCATCAAAATGATATGGTACTGGCTAAGAGACAGAAGGGAGGATCAGTGGAATAGATTTGGGGTAAGTGACCTTAGCAAGAAAGTGTATGATAAACTGAAAAAGCCCAGCTTTTGGGGAAAAAACCCACTCTTTGACAAAAACTGCTGGGAAAATCCAAAAACAGTATGGTAGAAATTGGGTCTAGAGCAGGGGTTGGCAACTTTTTTGGCCGTGAGAGTCATGAACGCCATATTTTTTAAAAATCTAATTTCATGATAGCCCTACAGTGCTCACAGTGCACGCTCCTGTAACAGTGTGTGCTCCTATGACAGTGCTTGAAAAAAAATTGACTTTATGGCTCCTGCATAAAGAGCCATATCTGGCCCTCAAAAGAGCCAGATATGGCTTGAGAGCCATATGTTGCTGACCCCTGGTCTAGAGCAACATCTCACATCCTATAACAAGATAAATTCAGAATGGGTGAATGACTTGAATATAAAGAAGGAAACTATAAGTAAATTAGATAATCACAGAATAGTGTACTCATCAGATCTTTGGGAGAGGAGGGAATTTAAAACCAAGCAAGAGTCGGAAAAAAATTACAAAATGTTAAATAAATAATTGATTACATTAAATTAAAAAAGTTTTTGTACAAACAAAACCAATGCATTCAAAATTGGAAGGGAAGCAACAAATTGGGAAAAATCTTTATAACAAACATCTCTGGCAAAGGTCTAATTACTCAAATAGAGAAGTAACTAAATCAACTGTTCAAAAAATCAAGCTATTCCCCAATTGATAAATGGGCAAAGGACATGAATAGGCAATTTTCAGATAAAGAAATCAAAGCTATCAAGAAACATGAAAAAATGTTCTAAATCTCTTATAATTAGAGAAATGCAAATCAAAACAACTCTGAGGTACAGTCATTAAACATTTGCTAGTACATGCCTACATTGTTCTATAAACAGAAATTGAGTTTTTTAAGTACTTAGTAGGCATTTCAGGGAATGACAACATGAAGCTAGAGGTCTGGCAAGTGAAGTCTACCAACAACTAATAATAAAAATAAAATATTACTATTAATCATCCTTGGTATGCATCTTTAAGTTTCAAAGTACTTTATATTTTGTTAATTACTTGTGTATCACTACACTTCTTTAATCATCCATCAATCCATTGATTAATTTATTCTCCCACTCATTCCATAATACTTATTTGATTCTCACTATTTATAAGGCATTTGTTAGCTGCCCTCAGAAAATAAAAAGATGAAATTGAAAAACTATTCTTAAGGACCTCACAACCTAATCAATATCACTAGTACTTTCTTCATTATTTGTTAAGTGAAATTCTGCTTAATTTTTTAAAACCCTTACATTCCATCCTAGAATCAATGTTGTGTATTAGTCAAAGGTAGAAGAGTGGTAGGGCTAGGCAATGGGGAATAAGTGACTTACCGAGGGTCAAACAACTAGGAAGATTCTGAGGTCAGATTTGAACCCCTCTCTAGGCTTGGCTCTCAATCCACTGAGTCATCTAGCTGCTTCCATATACATTTTCAAATAAAAATATATTACTTTTTTCAAAAGTAGGGTACTTCTTAGTTCTTGGTTTCAGAAATCCTTTCTGATAATATTTGTAATTTTATTGACCTTTTTGATATAGACATAGGTCAACTTCTTGTGTGTATAGGGTATTCAAGGAAGATTAATACTTCTAGTGAGAGAGCTGCTATGACACTCTTCGTGGTTGCTTTCTACTTTTTTTTGTTGACCTTCCCCCTATGACTCAAAGAAAATGTATCAAGTACAGTGGCCATAATGTGGTAAAACCATCTCTGTAGGTGGGCTAAACCAGGTTGAGGATAAACGACAGGCTAAAAAATATTAGTGTCTACTTCAGATATGTGAGGACTTCTAGTGGAAGGGATGGATGAAAACCATTTTCCAATAGCCATGAAGGAGGCAGGAACCAGTGCTGTGAAGGCCTTAGAACCTGGTTAGACATTGAAGAAGCTGTGGTTATCCATTTAATCCTGCACCATCATTAGTTGCCTAGGCTTTTTTTCTTGCCACTCAACTTCGATGACTTTGGAAGAGGAAATGAGTCTAACTATATTGTACAGTTCTGCCTCACTTAAATTCAAGTTATGTGTAAGTTGAAAAGACATTACCAATGATATAATTTAGATCTTCTTCAAGTATGAAGGATAGCACCCAACTAGACTCATATGTGGTTCATTGTGGTTACCTATGTTCTAACCCAGTTTGCTTTTGTAGGGGACCATGAGTTAAATTTTTTCTGTTATGCTAATTATATTTATTATACTATTTTTTTATTTTAAAATAAAACTTTATTTAAAGATGTAAAAATATTCTTAGTGATCTGATCTTGTAAAAGTAGTTACTGTAGGCATAGGGACATATTTTCCTTGCTAGTCTCTAACAAAAGCTACCCATTTACCAAGTCTATACATTTGAACAGTAGGAGTGGTCTTGCCCTGGTAAAGCATGTCTTTTACTAGTATAAGTGGTGTAGTGGACGTAGAGTCAGAAATACTTGAGCTCAGATCTCAATTGAGGAGCTTATTGGTGAAGTAGCTTTGGACAAGTCACTTAATTCCTCTAACACTCAGTTTCTCAACAGCTAAGTGGGAATAGTAATTGCCCCTATCACAGAGTTGTTGAAAGGATCAAATGAGATAACATGTAAAACATCTAGCAAAACAAAACATTATGTAAATGTTAACTGTTATTAATTAAGATCAAAGCTGCTATTAATTAGGATCAAATCTGAGCACATATTCACTTGATTATATGGACTATGTGGAAAAGGAAAATTCAAGAGCTTATTAGATATGTCAAGTAAATAGAGAGTTTTCTAAACTGTCATTAGGATTTGAGATTATTTATTTCTATTGAAGTATATATTGGAGAAAACATATTTTACCTTCACCCTAGGTGAATAAGCAAAAGTGAGTGGTGTTCTACAATCCTAAGAATCTGGCACATTTCATGAAATGGTATTAGAATACCCACAAAAACTAGTGTATAATACTTTGCTTTTAATTCAGGCTGAAGAAATTGACAGGGAGAAGGGATAAGGGCAGAGGATAAGGGGAAAAATGATATATTAAGACCCAAGGAAGACAGTGGTATGGGTTAGATGTCCTTTCAAATATTTTCAGGGATATGCTATTTTCAAGGTTCTTTTGAATGTTATTCTACTTACAAAGAAAAAAAAACAGGAGACATTATGATGAAAAAAAAAAACCTCACTGAGTAGTTTCTGGAAGATCTAGGTTTATATTTGGATTAATTTTTGCAGTACCAAAAATGGTACATTGAACACAAGTGAGATTGCCATCTGTACACACAGATGGAAATACTCTATTAAAATACTGTTATCTATTGCACTGGAAACTTTTTGGTGAATTATTAACTATGTAGACATTTAATGATAAGTTTTTTTAGGAATACACTGGACAACTATCAAGATATATATTGAAAAGTGTATTAGACAATATCAGGAAGTCTCAGTTCTTATCCTGCCTATATTGTTTATTAGAACTGTAATCTTGGCAAAATCATTTATACTTTTTGGAATTTGGTTAACCCTTCTATAAGATGAGAGGTTGTTGGGTTTAGAATGAATGACAACTAAGACACGTAAGAGTTCCACATTCTATGAATATATGAAATGGAGATGAGAATCAAGCAAGAGAAGAGACGAAAAGGATGGGGTGGTATTAAAAGGTGAATATCTGGAAGAAGAGGAAAAGCGGAGACAGAGAAAGAGAGAGAGAGAGAGAGAGAGAGAGAGAGAGAGAGAGAGAGAGAGAGAGAGAGAGAGAGAGAGAGAGAAAGAGAGAGAGAAAGAGAGAGAGGGAGAGAGAGGGAGAAGAAAGAAGAAAAGAAGGAAGGAAGCATGGGGATGAAGAACCTATCATAAAGGAGAGATAAAGATGTGTAGTCTGGCCAAAACAAACAAATAATAGACAATAAACCAGACAAAGAAGGTAACATGATTCTATACATGCCATTAAGGTCCCAGTTCTCACACATTCCAAAAACGTGTGCTGAACATTCTACTTTTCATAGCTAGGACACATCTGGATCAATAAAAATGATGGAAAGCAAAAAGGGACTTTGCTCTTTACCCTAGTTCAGCACTTCAGGGTGTCTGAAACTTCCCTCCACCTTCTCTTCCTCAAAAAAAAGTAATTAACTCAGGATAAGTGTTTAAGTTCCACTCTTGGCTTGAAAGGGGGGAAAAGAGAGACACTGATAATTCTAATAGGTTTTAGCTGAGTTAAAATAAACTGTAACTGAGACTCTTTCAAATACCGAGAAGTATCTATAATTATGTTATTAGTACTGAGAGAGCAATGTACCTTGGATTTGTTAATGATGTTTGTACTGAATAGGTTCCAAATTCATTTACTTGATATTTAGTTAAAACTATTCTATTACTTTACATATTAGGAAGGTTTAGGACTGCAAGGAAAATCAACAGGATCTCCCATTAGACTGGATCAAACTGAAGTGTTTATTAAATAATATACAATTCTAACGTACATATATATTCATACATAAAGAGAAAGTAATGGAAAAGTTCTGATTTCACAGCTAATTCATGGGTCTCCACCTGAGATTGGCACAGTAAAATCAATCTGCTAATTGAAGAGTTTTGCTATGCAAACATTTCCTGAATGTGACTGGTCTACTAGTTATAGTAGATGTCTACATTCAAGTTAGAAAAAGGAAGCTAAAGTGTCCACAAATTGTATAATTTCAAGTAAATCAGTTCATCTTTTGCCAAACTCACTATATCTATCTAGTCTCAGGCTGTAATTCAAATACATCTAAACTGAAACTCTTGTTATCTCAACTGACCATGACCACATCTCCTGACCTGGAAAATCACACTTTGGACTGACACTTCAGAGATCAGATTCCCTCCATGAAACTCTCTTTTGGAATTCTTTTACTGGGTTTGAGCTGTCTTTTCCATGAGTAAATTAATGCAAAATCACTATCTGCTATATCTAGCTGTCCCCAGACCATATTTTACATCTCTCAATCCATACACATGCATTGACCTGAGCACTGTCATTACAGTAGTGCCACAAATGTCAACTTCTGACTATGTGAAGAGCAGTCAAATCAACATTATCACTGCATCTTGAAAGGGTCTGTCATCAACTTCCATAAGACCCCACATACCAGTTCTGTGAATTCCTAGACTAAAACTCTATATACTGACTATGCTCTTCTCTTTGGATGATTTTTATGATGAAAAGGGAGGGGACTATATCACTTTTTTTAAAATTTTAAACACTTAACTTCTGTGTATTGACTTATAGGTGGAAGATTGGTAAGGGTAGGCAATGGGGGTCAAGTGACTTGCCCAGCGTCACACAGCTGGGAAGTGTCTGAAGCTGGATTTGAACCTAGGACCTCCTGTCTCTAGGCCTGGCTCTCAATCCACTGAGCTACCCAGCTGCCCCCCAACTATATCACTTTTGATGTGAATCTCTGATACCTGGAACAATAAGTAGCATATTATGGGTAATTGATAAATTCTTTTCCCACTTTCATGTAACAGATAAAATTGATACAAACTACAACACACACTGGGAACAGGATCCACACTCAGAAATATTCTTCAAGTGAGCTGGTTGTACCTATGTAAATGTTTTACCTTTTTTCTATATATGAAGGGATTGATCTAATCAGCCTCTACCAAATAACAAAATAAGATGTAAAATTGTACACTTCTTTCAATACCTATAGAATAAGATTATTATAAATGTCATAGTGTCTACTTATTCCACTTTGCAGGGACTTCAGGGATAAGTTCTAGGCAAGGTTAAAATAAAAAAAATCCTTTCATATTGATGAATATCATTCACTTTTGCATTCCCATTATTAAAAATTCATATATTAAATAAGTTTGTGTGTTTGGTTTTGATATAACAAAAATTAAGATGAAGTATTAAAGAACCCTAAACAGTGAGAGATTCCATGGACAGATACATGATATTCTAGGAATGCAACAATATCTGTCATTTATTTGTTTATAATGACTTCAAGTTAGAATTCAATGTAGAATGAATTACATGGACACCTGATTCCCATTTAGGCAAATGTTATGATTTTCATTATCTAATTTCAACTATTATCCACTTGGAAAAGAGTTAAAACTTACAATCTTGTACTTCACATAAAGCTGTTTATCTAACTAGAGAAAAAATGAAAATATTTGAAAAAACATGAAAAGGAAGAAATAGTCCATTAAAAGGCATATATAGGCTCCTTATGAAATTCTTCTGCCAAAAAGTTGTCTGGTAAAGTATCTAATTTCTCTGGAATTTAGTTCTCTCATCTCTAAATGACATACTCTTGATTAACAAATATTTCATCTTTTACATTTTGGATGCAATTTTAGGTGTGATATTCAATAAAAATAATTACCTTGTAACAGTTGATTCTTCTTTTGAAAAACAGTCCTAAAAACTCATACCACTTTATAAATATGCCATACATATAAAAGGGTTTATATGCCTTGAAATTTTATTCATATGGTCCCAGAAAATAGATTGCTGCAAAGAATGTTTTTCCCTAGGTATCTAGTTTGAACAAGAGTAAAATTCTTTCTGCTTCAAATCTTGCACACATAATATAAATAAAAGTAAAAATTCTTGTTGCTAATGAGGAAGACAAGATGCAAACAATTATGTACAAACAAGCTATATACAGAATAAATTGTGAATAATCAACAGAAGCAAGGCATTATAATTAAAGAGCTTCCTGTGGAAGAAAGGGTTTTAGCTAGTACTTTCTTCCCAGGGCCCTCTTCTCTTTCCTTCGTAGAATTACTTCACTTAGCAATTGTATCAAATCCAATTGATTCAATTATTATCTCTATGTTCATAACTCCAAAAGTTTTGGATGGGTTAAGTGTCTTCATTTTGTAGCTCTCCACTCTATCAAACGTATCTAACCTGCTTTCCAGGTAGGGTCAAGGACCAGAAATAAATTATTAAAAAAGAAAAATTAACAAGAGGGAGAGTCAAGATGTTAGAGTAATAGGCAGAAATTTTGATTAAGGTCTCTCATACACACCCTCCACAACAACCTATAAAGCATACCATGTCAAATTATGAATTCTGATTGGAAAGGTCAAGAAAGAGTGGCATTCAGTTATTTTTTCCAGTCCAAAGAAATTTAGGAAGATACAGTATTCTTTAGTGGCCTTGAACAGGTGGTCAGGAGGGCAGCGATAGCACTTAAGCAACTACAAGATACAAGGGGTGAGAAATAGCACAGTGCCCAGGATTGGTAAGAGATCTGAGTACCCAAATAGAAAGAGATCCCAGAGATCACCTCTAGCAGCACTAGTAGCAAGAAGGGATGCTATCTGACAGCTTTATTGTCCATTTGGTTCAGGGTTACTAATAAAGGGAAGATAGGAGTTGGTTGGTCCTGAGGAATGAAGGTCTCTATCTGTGTAAAGAGCAAAGAATAAGTTCCAGAACCATAACTCTGTTGCTTTGATCCCAAAATCAGAGTAGGGATTTAGTTCTAATCTATAGGGCTACAATGGAGTAATCCAAGGAAGGAAACCAAAACCAAGGGGAAAACTCCTCTTCAATGCCTCTTTACCTGTAGAACCTCACAGCAGGCTAATTTTGAATGAGTACAGAAGCTATCTTCAGAAATTTGACCATACACAAGCTGAATATCCAAAGTGATCAGGAATATTCAGAGAACATACTGAAGCAGTGAAACCTCACCCCAGATCACATTATTTTGAAAGTACTGAAAACTTTCAGTTCAAAAGATTGAACTGTGAAAGTAGCAGAAAGACATAAAAGATAGTAGCTCTTCAGACACTTCCAACCCCTCCAAACACTAACATAAAGTCCAAAGTAAAAAAGTATAGTGGGAAAATATGTGAACTGTAATGATATTTTGCAAATCAACATGGAGAGCAAGATGATGGACAGTTGTCTGTTTAGAACATAGAATGAGCTGAGACTGGCATGAGGTGCCATGTGCCAAGTCAGGTAGTAGATCAGGTATATAAGAAAGGATTTGAAATGAAATCTCATCTCAATCTGGAGATTGGCTGTGGGAGAGGGAGGCTGGTTTGGGTATGCTTTAGGTCAACTTGAATTGATAGAAACCTGTATTAACAAACTTATGGCCTCAGATCCTGTGATACCTTTGTACCAAACAACTTGATCCTGATTCATACTTCAACAGCAAGCAACAACATCTCTCAGCTCAGGGGTCGGCAACCTTTTTGGCTGTGAGAGCCATAAATGCCACATTTTTTTAAATGTAATTTCTTGAGAGCTGTACATTGTTCACAGTGCCACTCGTGTAACAGTGCCTGAAAAAAATTGACTTTATGGCTCCTGCAGAAAGAGCCATATCTGGCCCTCAGAAGAGCCAGATATGGCTCGAGAGCCATACGTTGCCAACCCCTGACTCAGCTGAACAACCTGATGTTGGTTGAATTCTGTCTGGCTCTGCCAGGCTGGCAGCTCACTGCCAGCAATTGATTATTGATAAGCCTGATCATTCCCTCTTCAAGTACCATCTTTCATCATTAGTTTAGGTTAAGAACCTCCTGTTTCCCTCCTTTCTCAATTGATACCCTGATTCCCTCCTAAGCCTAATAGCATTATATCTTTGAAATTTACCTAAACTTGCTTTATCTGGGCCAGATTGTTCAGTTAGAAGTGTCTATAATTCCAACCACAGATTCTTCATTTTAGCTGAACATTCTGGGACACTGGTTATTCTGCAGTTGAGTTTAGCAGATTCATTACCAGCATTTTGTGGGCCCTTTGTGTTTTTCACTATTACAATTTAAATGTTATGCTTAGGCATTACCCACACATACTCAGGTGCAGTTCCTCATAACATCAGGTATATTTTATAACAAAATGAAAAGCAGCAAACAAGAAAATGATGTGGAAAAGGATGAAGATGTTGACCCATATTAATATATTTCAAACTTTAAAAGTACTTCACATGCATTATTGTATTTGATCCTTACAATTCAGAAAATTAATAAACAGGAGATATATACCTTTTAAGGGTAGGATATTTAGGCTTTCAAGACTCTGGGGTAAATTGGCAGACCTATCAGAAATAAAGGAAATATCTTATTATCTTCATAGGTCAGGAAGATTGTCATTTTATGTAGGAGTAATTGTAATATATGGTTTTACTAGAACTCTATTTTTTGTAGTAGAAGGGAAATGTATTGAGACTGAGAATCACAAATGGTTGGATGCAGAGACTATTCCTTCCCTTGAGTTCTTGAGTTGATAAGCACACTCAGAAAATCAATTTACAGATGGTTGCTTGATGAGATCATGAAATTAGAGAAAAGAGAGGTAAGTGGATGGTTTTATAAGAGTTTTTATTTGAACCAGATTGGAACTAATCCCTTCTCTCTCTAGGGACTATTTTTTTCTAAAGATCTGAGACTAGTTCCATTTAAGCAGAATAACCTTCCCTTCTAAGCAGCAGAGGCAAACTCAGAAAATCTATTTTGTAAGAATATGTTAAGTAACTATCACTGTAGAACATTATGAAATGCACATATATGGCCATATACATATTATACATATATGAACATACACAATCATATACAAAACTCATATATTAACATTTGCTAAATATATGCAACATACATTTAGGTAAGTGTTTGGTCAGTGTGAATGTATATTAAACACATGTATTTAATATAATGATATATATATTATTGTGTATATATCTGGTTCTGGGTATATATATATATATATGTGTATACATACATATATATATACACACACATATATGTGTGTATGTATGAATGTGTACACAGACCTATCTATCTATATATATGTGCTATTTATATATGCACATGTAGGTATAAATGATTATATATATGGATGTGCATGTATGCATATGTATATAGATCACACATACATATATCCAAATACCAAATAAAATCATGCAAGCATATGCATCATTATATGTATAAGTTGAAAATATACACATATAACTGTGCACATAATTGTGTATACATTCATGAAGGCCTATAAATTAGCTTATTATTGACAACTACCAATAGACCAATTCCTTTATGAAAACACATAAGGTAGCACATTAACAATGATTAATATAGCATATTGACCACTCCTTATACGTTTGTATGTCTCTACCTCCAATATATCACCTCTCTACCTTGACTTGAATAGTATGATTTATTATCATAATAAGTGTGTATATGTGTGCATATATGTGCTTGTGTCTCCTTAGAAAGAGCTTCACTTAGTTAATTATGGGTGAATTATGGACCATGACCACAATGATAAAAAATGCAAATATAACGTATAAATATATAAATATAATAAATATATAAATATATATCAATGATAAAAATATAAATATAATATATATTATAAAAATACTAAAAACACAAAGAAAAAGAGACAGATATAAAAGTATTTCACAAAGAACTCTATAGATAATCATGTTAGGAATCTTACAACAGTATAGAGAGAAATACTATAACTAGAATCAGAGAGAAATAGTGTACCTCAATATCTCATTACATTTTACCCTCTATTAAGATGGCTGAGCTTCCCTACTTCTAAGATGATTTTCTTTTTCCTGAAGGATACAGAGAGGTCATTATTTTGACCATTCATTGTTCACTTTCAGAAACTTGGAAATATTTACCTGCATTAGTGTACCAACTTTTTGAATTCATACCTGTGTTATTATGCACAAGTCATTTAAACTTTCTGGGCTTGTTTTCCACATCTTTAAAATTCAGGTCTAAGGGTAAATGACTTATCAGAGATCTTCTTGCCTTTACCATAGGACTACAAATTAGCCATAATCACTTTGTATACCTATAAGAAACATGTACTTACAAACTTTCTTAACCCCTCTGGGCCTAAATTTCCTCTTATGTAAGAGGAGCAGATTGTAATAAATGGCCTATGGAGAGTCTTCTATCTCTGGATTGATGATCCTTGGCACTCATAACCTTGGTTATGTTATTGTGAGGCAACTGAGGATAGAGGAGTGACAGAAGAGTAATGGAAAATATGGCAAATACCTAATCAAAAGTTTTAGAATATGGTCTCATAACTGGAGGATTAGGGAAACTGTAAGATGACAGGGGTCAGTGACACTAAAGTCTCCCTAATCCCTGGTCTTTGGAGAGACACAAGCAGGCTTGACTGGAAGGGAGGGGCAGGAGCTTTCAGAGTACTCCTTAATCTCCCCCATCCCTCTAAGCAGTTGGAAGTCAGTTAACAGCTTGATAATGGTGGATAATCTAGCTTGATAACTTCTGAGCCAAGATGGTAAGTGGGGAAAGGCTAAACTCCTTATGATGACATCTTTCTCTGTATTATTTCCCCACAGGATAGAATAGGTGAAGTTTGATGTCTTTGAAGCTCACTGGCTCAGAGGTTAGGTTCAACTTCAGGGCCACTAGTAAGAGGAACTTCGCTTATGGAGGATGTGAGTATTTCCCCAAATTAGCTGTATCCAGATACTGTTCCTAGATGATAAGATTTTAATGATATCAGGAAATGGAAATGGTGAAAATGGCTTAGGATTGATAGGTAAGGAGAAAGCTACCTAATACAGCTATGTCAAATAAGCAGTCCCTCTCCCCAAAGGGGAGAAGTATCTAGAATGGCTGAACTCCTATCTATGACTCTAAGTATTCTTTCTAAACCTAGATAGCTAAATTAAGGTAAACTGTGATTTTGCTTGAAGATCTAACAAAAGTAAAGCAGCTTTGGCTGTCAGAGACTGAATGGCTCAGCACAGAGCCACACAAATTGCCCCTCTGCTCAGAAACAAGAGCAAAGAGACAGCACCAGGATCAGGACCAGGACCCTGCAAGAAGGGTGACCTACCTTTTTATACCAGGAACTCAACAGCCTTTAATTGCACCCTCTCTTAGAATTCTGAGGGGCTCTATGGAATTCTGCACTGCAGCTTGAACCCCTCTCAGCAATATGGATCTCACAGAGCATGTGTGTGTATGTGTGTGTATGTCTATTATATGTACAACACATAAGGTGAATAATCCATTTTCTTATATAACTATTATAATCATATCTATATATCTAAATAATATAATTATACATACATTCATTGTATATTATATTTCCCCAAAATAAAAAGAATCCATTAAAAGGGAATTACATTTGGGGTAGCTTGGTCAATCAAAAGCATGAAAAATATACAAGGAAACATGAAATATCTCATTGAAAAGACAACTGGCTTGGAAAACATGTCCAGGAGAGAAAATTTGAGAATCATTGGTCTACCTGAAAACCTAGAAAAAAAAAACCAAAACATTGACATC
Source organism: Gracilinanus agilis (assembly GCF_016433145.1). Classification (NCBI taxonomy): domain Eukaryota; kingdom Metazoa; phylum Chordata; class Mammalia; order Didelphimorphia; family Didelphidae; genus Gracilinanus; species Gracilinanus agilis. The sequence goes on along the minus strand of NC_058130.1, from coordinate 43,328,266 downwards.
ATATTACAAGAAATTATCCAAGAAAAGTGCCAAGGAGAAAATATTTCAAGAAGCCAGAAAGAGACAATTCAGATATCAAGGAGCCCCAGTCAGAATTACACAGAATCTGGCATTCTCCACACTAAAGAACCACAAGGCTTGTTATATGATATTTGGAAAGGCAAGCAAATTGAGTCTACAACAAAGGATCACCTACCCATCAAAACTGACTATATATTTGCAGCAGAAAGTATAGGCATTTAAGAAAATAGAAGATATCCAAGTATTCCTAAAGAAAAGACCAGAACTAAATGGAAATTTTAGTATCCAAATACAAAATTCAAGAGAAACATAAAAAGGTAAACAAGAAAGAGGGAAAAAAAATTTAAGACTTCAGTAAGGTCAAATTGTTTATATTTCTATATGGAAAAATGACATTTGTAATCCTCAAAAACTGTTTTCACTATCATAGTACATAGAATAATTATTCATAGGTAGACATTGAGGTACTAAGTGGTTTAAGAGGTTGAATTTAAGAAAAAAGGAGGGAATAGAAGAAGGCACCAAGAAAACTTGAAGGAAGAAGAAAAATAGGATAAATTGTACCACATAAAGAGGCAAATCAGAAAGGCAGGGGAAGAATGCTATTGTAAGAAGGAGAGGAAGAGAGTGGTAAGAGGTAATACTTAAACCTTACTCTCAGTGGAATAAATTCTGAGAGGAAAGAGCAACTAGATCCATTGGAGTATAAAATTCCATCTTACCCTACAGGGAAGGTGAGAGGGAAAACCCAAGGTGAGGAGTGGGGTGGGGAATACCAAAAGGGAGGGAAAGAGAGGGGAGAGGGTATTTAATGTACTTAAAGTAAAATAAGAAGGGAATAAGAAGGGAGGAGGTGGGAAGCAAAGTAAAATAATGGTGGGGTATAAGGGAAATGATTAAAAACAAAACATTGGTATGGGAGGTAATAGTGAAAGAAGAAAAGGCAGTACTAAAAGAAGAAATCAAAATGATGGGGAATAAATAGGTGGTAATCATAACTCTGAATGTGAATGGGTTAAACTCACCCATAAAATGGAACCAAATAGCAGAGTGGATTAGAAACCAAATTTCTATCCTATGTTGTCTACAAGAAACACACATGAGGCAGGTAGACACACACAGGTAAAGGTTAAAGACTGACTCAAAATTTATTGGTAATAAACTGAGAAAAAGAAGGGTAGTAGTTGTAATCATGATATCTGGCAAAGCCAAAGTAAAAAGAGATCTGATTAAAAGAGATAGGGAAGGTAACTACATCCTGATAAAAGAGATTATAGACAATGAGGAAATAGCACTACTCAACATATATGCACCAAATTGTATAGCATCCAGATTTTAAAGGAGAAACTATTGGAGGTTAAGGAGGAAATAGATAGTAAAACTATGCTAGTGGGAGATTTGAACTTCCCTCTATCAGAGTTAGATAAATCAATCCAAAAAGTAAATAAGAAAGAGGTAAGAGATGTGAATGAAATCTTAGAAAAATTAGAGTTAATAGATATATGGAGAAAAATAAATAGGGAAAAAAGAAATACACCTTCTTTTCAGCAGCACATGGTAAATTCAAAGACTGACCATGTCCTAGGGCATAAAAATATTACAAATAAATGCAAAAAAGGAGAAATAATAAATGCAACCTTTTCAGGTTATAAAGCAATAAAATAATAAGTAAAGGTACATGGAGAGACAAGTCAAAAATTAATTGGAAATTAAATATTATAATTCTCCAAAATTGGTTGATAAAAGAACAAATCATAGAAATAATTAATAATTTAATTTGAGAGAATGACAATAAGGAGATAGCATAACAAAATCTATGGGATGCAGCCAAAGCAGTACTCGTGGGAAAATTTATATCTTTCAGGTTATAGATCAACAAATCAGAGAGGGAAGCAGTCAATCAATTGGGCATGCAAATTTAAAAACTAGAAAGGGAACAAATTAAAAATCCCCAGCTAAAGACCAAATTAGAGATTATAAAAATTAACAAAATTGAAAGTAAAAGAACTATTAAATTCATAAATAAGACCAGAAGTTGGTACTTGGAAAAAACTAAAATAGATAAAGTACTGGTTAATTTAATTTAAAAAAAGAAAGAAGAAAACCAAATTAACAATATCAAAGATGAAAAGGGTGCCCTCACCTCTAATGAAGAAGAAATTAAGGTAATTATTAAGAACTATTTTGCCCAATTATATGGCAACAAATAAATTGAAATAGGTGATATGGATGAATATTTACACAAATATAAACTGCCTAGATGAACAGAAGAGGAAATAGAATACTTAAATAATCCCATATCAGAAATAGAAATCAAACAAGCCATCAAAGAACTCCCTAAGAAAAAATTCCTAGGGCCTGATGGATTCATAAGTGAATTCTATCAAACATTTAAAGAATAACTAATCCCAATAATATACAAACTATTTGACAAAATAAGCAAAGAAGGATTTCTACAAAATTCCTTTTAGGCAGAAATAATATACTGATTCCAAAGTCAGGCAGATCAAAAACACTGAAAGAAAACTACACACCAAACTCCTTAATGATCATAGATACAAAAATCTTAAATAGAAAAAACTCAAGCAAGTGATCATTAACTCTGATCAGGTGGAATGTATACCAAGAATGCAAGGATTATTTAATATTAGGAAAACCATCCACATAATTGACTATATCAACCATAAAACCAACAGAAATCACGATTATTTAATTAGATGCATAAAAAGCCTTTTCCACAATATAACACTCATTCACATTGAAAATAATAAAAAGTATAGGAATAGATAGGATTTTCCTTAAAATAATAAACAGTATATATTTAAAAGCATCAGCAAGCATCATCTGCAATGGAGATAAATTAGAAGCCTTCCCAATAAGATCAGTATTGAAGAAAGCATGTCCATTTTCACCTCTGTTATTTAACATTGTACTAGAAACACTAACAGTAGCAATTAGAGAAGAAAAATAATTTGAAGGTATTAAAACAGGCAATGAGGAGACTGAACTATCACTCTTTACAGATGATAGAATGGTCTAATTAAAGAATCCTTGAGAATTAACTAAAAAGCTAGTGGAAATAATCAGCAACTTTTGAAAAGTTGCAGGATACAAAATGAACCCACAAAAATTATCAGAATTTGTATATATTTCCAACACAACACAGTAGCAAGAGTTAGGGAAAAAATTCCATTTAAAATCACCCTAAACAATATAAAATATTTATTAATCTATTTGCCAAGTGACAGAAATTATATAAATAAAACTATAAAATACTTTCCACACAATTAAAACTATATCTAAATAATTAGAAAAACATTAATTGATCATGGGAGGACCAGCTAACACAAAAAATGATAATTCTACTCAAATTAATTTACTTATTCAGTTCTATACCTGTCAAAATACCAAGACACTTTTTTATTGAATTAGAAAATATTATAACAAAGTTCATTTGGAAGAACAAAAGATCAAGAATATGAAGGGGAATAATGAAAAAAATGAGAAGGAGGGGTACCAGATCTTAAACTGTACTATAAAGCAGTTGTCCTCAAAACAATTTGGTACTGGCTAAGAGACAGTAGTGAGGATCAATGGAATTGACTTGGAGTAAATGTCCTCAGCAAGATAATACACAATAAACCCGAAGATACCAGCATTTTGGACAAGAACCCACTGTTTGACCAAAAATGTTGGGAAAATTGGAAAATAGTATGGGAGAGATTAAGTCTAGATCAACATCTCACACCCTATCCTAGATAAATTGAGAATGGGTAAATGACAAATATGAAGAATGAAATTACAAATAAATTAGGTGGACATAGAATAATATACCTTTAAAATCTATGAGAAAGAAAATAATTTAAGACTAAGTTAGAAATAGAGAATATCAAAAAATGTAAAAGGAATAATTTTGATTATATTAAATTAAAAAGGTTTTGTATAAACAAAACCAATACATCTAGAACTAGAAGGGAATCAACAAATTCGGAAGAATTTCATAAGAAAAACCTCTGACAAAGGTTTAATTTCTCAAACACATAAGGAACTAAATGAATTGTACAAAAAAGTCAAGGCATTCTCCAGGTCATAAATGGGAAAGGGACATGAATAGGCACTTTTCAGATAAAAGAAATCAAAACTATCAATAAGAACATGAAAAATTATTCTAAATCTCTTATAATTAGAGAAATGCAAAACAAAACAACTATGAGGTACCACCTCATATCTAGCAGATTAGCTAATATGACAGCAAAGGAAAGTAATAAACTTTGGAGGATGTGGCAAAATTGGGACATTAATGCATTGCTGGTAGAGGTGTGAATTGATTCAACCATTCTGGAAGGCAATTTGGAACTATGCCCAGAGGGCTTTAAATGATTGGTGCCCTTTGACCCAGCTATTCACTGCTGGATCTGTACCCTAATCAAATAATGAGAAAAAATACTAGTACAAAAATGTTTATAGTAGCGATCTTTGTGGTGGCCAAAAATTGGAATATGAGGGGATGTCCATTGATTGGGAAGTGACTGAAAAATTTGTGGTATCTGTAGGTGATGGAATACTATTGTGCTGAAAAGAATAATGAACTGGAAGAATTCCAAGTGAACTAGAATGACCTCCAGGAATCGATGCAGAGTGAAAGGAGCAGAACCAGGAGAACATTGTACACCGAGACTGATACACTGTGGCACAATAGAATATAATGGACTTCTTTATTTACAACAATGCAATGACCCAGGACAATTTTGAGGGACTTTTGAGAAAGAAGACTACCCACATCCAGAGAAAGAACTGTGGAAGTAGAAACACAGAAGAATACACTTCTTTGATTAAGTGGTTCCATGGGGATATAATTGCAGATGTAGACTCTAAATTATCACTCTAATGCAAATATTAATAATATAGAAATAGGTCTTGATAAATGATAAATGTAAAATCCAGTTAAATTGTTCATTGGCTATGGTGGGGAGAGTAAGATGGTAGGGAGAGAATATGAATCATGTAACCATGGAAAAATATTCCAAATTAATTAAGTAAATTAACAAAAAATAAATAAATTGGAAGGTGTTTTTTTTTCAAGAGAATTACTTTCTGTTAAACTATTAAGGGAGAAAGGAAAGTATTCAGTTACTATCAATTATTAGCAAGTTCATTTTTTCCCAAATTGTTCATATAATATGTAGGTAAAAAAAAGATGAAATAAATGTTTATTATTATTTATTCATTATGGCTAGCTATTGTTTGTACTCTGAAAAGTAATTGTATCTTCTTGGGATGGTATTGATTCAATGTTCATGGTGAATTTATATAAAATAAACACACAAAGAAAATCTTGAAAAAGAATCTTTATATAACTTTGAGAAACAAGAACTCACTGGGAGTAAAAAAATACTATGCTTTATGTATATATTATAATATAACTTGTGAGTTATTTATAAGACACTGACTCATATAAACATAATAGGAACACTAAGTCAAAACTCAGCTGGCTTACTTGCTGTTTTAACATCATTCTTTACTTTTTGTTAAAATGCAGTGGAATGCCTAATTAAATTAGTTGATTTAAGGTCAAATATCCTCCAAGTTTTGCCTTCCATAAAAATTAACACTAGACTCTATGCATAAATCCTTTAATAAGTTAAATATATTATTTTCCTTTCCATGCAATATTCTTGTTTTCTGTCCCTTGCAAAAAAAATGTTACAAAATAAAAAAAGGGGAGATATGATTTTTGCTGAACTAATCTGATTACATATTGTCAGTTTACATTTCTCAAGATGTTTAGTAATCTATTCTTTGAATCTACTTTCTGAGAATTTACCTGTAGCCATGGTTGGATTTGCTCATTTATAATTTCTTGCCTTTCCCATGGTACTTTCTGTGAGGCAAGGTTTATGCTTATCTCTCTCCTCCTGACTTCATTTCATGTAAGTGGGAGCAATGTTAGCTATTGACATGTTACTTACTTCTCTAAAAAAACATTATTTTGGAAATGGTTTTTTTTCAACTAAATTATCAGAATGAAAAGTTCTGATTAAAAAATTAATTGGTGGGAAAAACTGTGTACTCTATTCTTTTTGAAAATTAAAACAAAATAAATAAATGAATATTTTTCCCTTATAAAATTGTTCTTTGTCTAATATAGGCTTGATCATTTTAAAATCCAAAACTATGCTACAGGCACTGGGTTAAATTCAAATGTGAAACAGAAAAAAATAGCATTCCTTTCTTCATTGCACTGCATTGACTTTCTCCTGACATAAAGGTTAACTAATAGTAATGTTTTGAAGAATTAAAGGATATGAAAACCTATTTCTTCTTGCCCATGATCATCTAAATATATTATTATTCTTTTCTTTTATTTGTGATCAAACAGAAAAATTGGTTGTTTCTAGATTTTCTCACATCATTCGAGCAACTCTTAGTCTTTTCAGGGGTGGAGTAGCAAGTTTGCAAAGCATTCTTTGGTTCTAGCTTCTTGTTTCTGTTGTGAAAGCCAAAGTTATATCTCTTTCCCTACTTAGTAAATTCACCTTGACATATATATATATATGTCAAGGTGAATTTACATATAAAGGTGAATATATATAAAGATAAGAGACGTAGATATACATATTCCCACAAACACACAAACACACACACACACACACATACAGAGACACACACACTTTCTTCCTGTATAAGATACATATATATATATATATATGCCTATGAAGTATGGATATATATAAAGATAAGATGTATCTTATCTTTATATATATCCATACTTCATAGGCATCTAGGGGTATGTATACTTGGGTAATGTCATTAGGGGTAAGAAGTCCTGTGTAACTATACAAAAGTATTTAAAATTGTCAGTTCTAGGCTACTTTCTGTAAATTATAGCAAAGTAGCTCATGGATTTTAGTAGAGATATTCTCTATACCAGTGATGGTGAACCTTTTAGAGATGGAATGCTGTTCCCATCCCCCTCAGAGACCACATTTCCCACTCCTCTTACTTCAAACACGGGAAGGAGAAAGCATTTCCATTAGCTGCTGGGCAGAGGGGCGGGTGATGTGAAAAAATATAGTCAGATATGTTAGAGAGGGAGAAGGGAGCAGCGCCTACCAAGGCCTTCTGCCGTTCTAGTAATGAAAACTGGGAGAGGTGGGGAGCATGGCCACATAGCCACAGAGAGCTCTTTGTGTGCCATCTTTGGCACCCATGTCATTGGTTCACCATCACTGCTCTATACCATACCACTGCTAACACATGTCAATTATTAGGAGGTTGTATAGAGTAATAAAAGGAGAAAACCCAAGAGACAGAGAGACACAGAGAGAGAAAGACAGAGAGACAGAGAGAGACATAGAGAGAGAGAAAGGGATGAGGCGCAGAGACACACAGAGAGACAGTTATTGACAAGTGACATGAGTAGAATTAGGAAAACAGTTTTATTAATTTAATCATTTAGCTTGCATTAACTGCGGCTAAGTGGTACAATGGGTAGAGTGCCTGACCTGGAGTTAGGAAGACTCAGCACTCTGAGTTCAAATTCAGCTTTCAATACTTATTTGCTATGTAATCCTGTTTGCCTCAATTTCCTCATGTGTGAAATGAACTGGAGAAGGAAATGTCAAACCACTACATTAACTTTGCTAAGAAAACCTCTCCTAGGATCATGTAATGTTAGACATAACTGAACAGTAAGAAAACATTAATTGAGAAACAATTGCTTTCAAAGAACCTTTAAGCACTGTAAGAAAATCAGGAATTAAAAGTTTCTTGATTTTTCTGCAATTACAGAGTCAGTATCTCAGAACTAAAAGGGAATGTGGAGATAAACCAGATCAATTTCATTTTGCAAAGGAAAAAAACAAAAACTTAATCTGGAGATATTGAGCCAGATAAGAAGTTAGTAACATTTTATTAATGGCAAGAAGGGAAAACAGATTATATAAAAGTTTCAGAGCATAACATAATAGCTAGAATTTATGGAGTACTTAAAGTTTTAAAGGGTACATAAATGTATTGCCTCTTTTGATCCTCACAACACCACTAAGGGGGGTAAATACTATTTTTTTCTGCATATTATAGATGAGGAAACTAGGAAATTGAGGCAAATAGAGAATAAGGGACAATAGTGGAATCACATATCTAATGTCTGAGGCATGTTTTAAATGTAGGACTTCCTGACTCTAACTCTGATACTCTATCTACTGCATTTTCTTTTTTCTAAATAGTGCCTTACAAATAGGACATTAAAAACATATGTGTTAAATGTGGAGAAAATTCAAGCCTAGGGGACGTGTGGAAGAAAGGCATGAAGGAAATACTTTGCATCTAATGTAAGACCTGAAAAGGGACTTATTCATGTGGCCCCCTTATTTTACAGACAAGGAAGTGGGCTAAGAAATTGAATGCCTTATTCAAATTCGCCTTACAAGAAATAAAAGTACCAAGGATTCAAAAGAGGTCTTTTATCTCTTCATGAAGTATTCTTGCATGTACAATATTCTCTTTATTTCCAAGTCACATCTTAGGATTTTAAGAGTATATTCTGCCATCCTAGGCTCTCTTTAATTAACTCCTGTTTTGCCCTTGTCCTTCTAGCATCAGCGCTGCTTCCAGTTCTCATACATCTTGCTTTACTCATAACTGATTTTGCTGTTACAGGAAACTACAGCTGTCTTTGCCTATCCCTCCATTCTTACAGTTTAACTCAATTTATTTGCTGAATGACTGACTTTATTTAACAAGGGTTTGTTTTCATTTTTATATTGGAAACAATATATAATAAAAAACTGTGTTTTTGGCATTTGATCTCCCACAGAACAAATCTCCAATCTAGTAACCCTTAATAATGGGCTAAGCAAACTATAATGGAAAGAATTCCAAGCTTAATGCAGGGTAGCTGGGTGTCCATTCACCATAGCTGCAAGGTTTTGTTTTATGTAAGAGTGGGAAATATAGAGATAGCTTCCTATGCTTCACAAAAAAATGATTATTTCTGTCTGGAATCATCTACCATTCCATTCATATAGAAATGTTAGGAAAGAGAAAGGATAAAAAGGGTCTCAACTGTAGCGAGAATAATAAACTCTTATTGTGTCAGATTATTTTTAATATTTGACAGCTCTTCCCAAGAAAATAACCTCATCACATACCAGATAACAGTATCCTACAACATGTGGTACTCTTCACCCACCCATTGTCCTGCTACACACACAGCACCATCATCACCACCACCATTACCACAACCATTGCCAAAATCCAACACCAATGCCAACTAGATCTCTTTGATGAAAAGTTCATAAGTACTCAGGCACAAATTAGTATAGCCTTGCCCCACTCATTTCTCTGGCTCTTCAATTCCTCTTTTACTTATGAGAAGAACTAACCAAAAAGTACCTCTCGAAATGTGATGTCATATAACATAAAGAATATTGCTTGAGGAAAAGCATTAGCATATTAAATTCATTCAAATAAGAAGGGACACATGCCCCAAAAGACAGGTGATATAAATGATGAGTATTCAACAATGTAATCCCTAATCCCTATTTCCCAAAGAGTTCTGGCAATTAGAAAACATTCAATTTATTCTTATCAGACTTACATGTGAAAGAAATCAAAGGAGACAGATTTCCTCACTTTACCTTGAGTATAAAACCTTTTTGTCTATTTCAAGTTATAAATTTATCAATTAAGTCAGAATCCCAAAATATAGTGAGAAAAGGAATTACTGGAGTGAGACAGCCTGAGTTCAAATATTGACTGTTATTTATACTTAGGTGGTGTTGGTTAAGCCTTTCAGTTTTTTCCCCTGAATATTAGTTTCATCATCTGAAAAATGAAAGACTGAGATGGCCTCTTAAAACCCTTCCAATTTCTAAATCTATGACTACTCTTTCCTCTCATCCAGTCCCTCCTAACTTTTAAATAGTTAGATGTCCCAGTGGATTGAATTTTGTATTTAGAGTCAGAAAGGGCAATTGTATTATTAGCACAGGTGTCTACTAGCTGTATGTCTCTGGCCACATAAAATCTTTCTCAATAGCACTCTTTCTTTATCTGTATAATGAGGAAGTTGGACTTAATGATCTCTAAAGTCCTTTCCAGCTCTAAGACTGATATGTGTGTGTGTGTTTCCTATGAACTCCACAAGTCTTTACATTTGTAGAATATCTAAAACTAGTCTAAAGCTGACCTAGTTGTCTCCTTTTCAAATGAGTAGATATTGCTTTCTCTTCCTTAGTTTTAGACCAAGCAATAGCAAAAGGATAACCGGAAGGGAATGAATATGCATTTCTAGTACTCAACTTGTAGAGATATGTCATGTGCCTTTTTGGTATATTATTTTTTTTAAAAATTGTAATTTCTTTAAACTATATGTGACTCTGACTTTATTTCTTAAATAAGCACTATAATCAGAATGATTGAGTTTCAGTCTCATATCTGATATAAACTAGTCTTATAATACTGGAAAATCAAACAAATTTTTCTGTGCAGTGTGACCTTATGGATTAGACAGCCAGAATGAGAATCTGGATGTTTTAAATTTGGATCCTGCCTCAGATGCTTATAAATTGCATGGCCCAATGCAACACACCAAATCACTCATGCTTAATTTTCTCATCTAATTAAAAAAATGAAGATTAAAATGTCACCTACTGCACAGGTAATGTGACAATTTAATAAGAAAATTCACTTAAAATACTTTTCAAAACTTAAAGCACTATATCAATATGAACAATTATTTTTAAATCATTATTCTTGCCATTCTTCTCAATTATTTCAATGGGGTTCTTAAAGGAATGATCCTGAGGCAAGTCACTGACTTGAATTGTTAGTTTAAATTTCATGTTCTTAAGATCATGGCACAAGTGGTTAAAATGACCTCTCTGGAGAATCAGCATAATCATGATGATGTGCGTTCATCTTCTATTTTCTCACTGAAATCTTCCTTAAGACAATTCCAGAAATAAAGTGACAGGGATAAGAAATCCCACATTCACTCTCATATGTATTTGAATCCCTAAGCTGAGTATCAATATGTTGAAGGATTTTTGTTTGTTTATTTTCCTACATGTAGCTAGGAGAGTGTGGGCATCTTTTACCTCAACATAATAGTTTTTAAATTTTTTACACATCTATATGATAGCTGGATGATGATAGGTAATAGTTCAATCTCTGAAAATGGTATAGCTTGTGATTATTTAATGATAAGGGAATTTGTGATCCGTTGCAATAGTTTATGAAACATAGACAGTTTTGTTGTGTGATTTTACCTATGAAGATATTTTCATTTTCAGTACTTAGTAAATATAAAATTTGGGGGCCAGTAGTTGCATAGTTTTCTGTGTGGAAATCGTATCCTACACTGTTCTTACTATACTAGGATCTAATTATATATTTAAAATAAATGAATAGGGGGCAGCTGGTAGCTCAGTGGATTGAGAGCCAGGCCTAGAGACAGGAGGTCCTAGGTTCAAATCTGGCCTCAGACACTTCCCAGCTGTGTGACCCCGGGCAAGCCACTTGACCCCCATTACCTACCCTTACCGCTCTTCTGCCTTGGAGCCAATATACAGTATTGACTTCAAGATGGAAGGTAATGGTTTAAAAAAATAAATGAATAATCCATGAATGGGGAACTGAGGCAAAAACTTTGTAGTAATCAGGAAAACAATGTGTCACATGTGGTATCCACTTGTAGCTACCCTTTTCAATAAATGTCAATCCTATGTATCTACTTAAATATATATATATATATATATACTGAAATAGGTAACTGCCTTCACAGTATAACACAAGGGTAACTCACACAGCCAGGATATACCCACACAGCCACAAGTGACAGGATACACAGTATAACTGAGAACCTGCACAAGGAATGTGGGAGTTGAGTAAAAACACATGTGTTGGTGTATGGCAGTTGACAGTTACTGGCCACCACTCAAGTTGGGGAAAGACAAGCGTTGATGGCTATCTTTCTGTGAGTCATTTCTTGGGTTTGGAGGAAGGCACAGGAAGTAAAGTACGACTGTTTATTAAGAGTTTGAGGGTTAGATATAGAGGGAATGGACAAAATAAAACTACTTATCTAATGGATAAGTTCAAGCACTAGGAGGTGGGACAAAACTATACTAGCTCTAAGTTCAGGCTGATAGGTCCAGCCTGTAAGATTAGGAGGGAATGTAAGTCTCACTGCAGGGGTCCACTTCTGTTCCAGCGATGTTCACAGCTACCTGGAATCACAGCAAGTAAATCCACAAAAGGGGTAAAATCAAGGAGCTGAAGTGGTTTAGTATGTCTACCAACAGAACCAGATACAATGCTCAACTTGATCTTTCCAAGGGTAGATGGTTTTACAGTACAGTTATTATTCTGGGCTCTTTACCTCCAGCAGCTAAGAAAAGCCTCTAACTGCCATCAGTTGCATTCAGAGCATCTCTCAGAAAAAGAACTCTCCTTCCACTGTTCCGTGCGTGGAATACTCCAGCACTTGCCTGTCAGCCATCCAGTTAATTTATGCCTATTGCTAAACTTTCCCTAATTCCCTTATAACAATACATAGGTATGTCTATATCAATTCATAAATACACATTATTATATCTTTGTAGATATATAAACACAGATATTTATGGATATATATATATACATGGATACATAGATTCATATTTATAGATGTGCAAGACTACATACATTTAAATGCATATGTATATACAGAAACATCATTACTAAATGTAGACAAAATGTTTATATGCACATATCTATATATTTATCAGCAAAATATACTTTAAAATTGAACAGAAAAGGGAATAAATCATTATTTTTAAATTTTTACATCCATTACATTTCATCTTAGAATCAATGCAGAAGAATAATAAGGGCTATGCAATGGGAATTAAGTGTATTGCCCAGGATCTTGCAGCTAGGAAGTAACTAAGTGCAAATTTGAGTCCAGGGTCTCCCATCTCCAGGTCTGGCTCTCAATCCACTTAGCCACATAGCTGCTTCTGGGTTAACCGTTCGTCTAAACCAGTGATGGACAAACTACAGCCTATGAGCCAGATGTGGCCCCCTGAAATGTTCTATCCAGCCCTGCAACATTATTCCTAATCTGAAGAATACAGTGAGTAGGATACAATACAATGAAACTTTGAAAGAGTTGCCTTAGAAACAGACTGACAGATGATAATTTCCTTTCTTTTAGCCCCCTCTTTAAAAAGTTTTCCCATTACTTATCTAACCCCTTTCACATACTAGGCACTGTGAAAAGTAGAATTATTGTCTCATTTGATCCTCACAACAACCCTGCCATTACAATTGAGAAAAGAGAAGGAAAGAAAAGCTAAATGTCTTGTCCATGGTCAAATATGAATCCAGATTTGAATTTGGGCCTTATTGAATTGATTCTCAGTGTTTTCTCCACTGCAACAATAGCTACAGCTATTATAAGAAGAAATATCTATTTTACATGGGGTATTATGGTAAGTGCTTAATATTTAAAAGAAACATGTATATAGTTATATATGCATGTTTACAGATGTAATACATGCCATACTAGGAAATTTAAACTGCATTAACATTTTATTAAATTTAGACAATAAAGAAAATAATAAATTAAGCTTTGATTTATATTTGCTCAATTGTAAGTAAATCAGTATGTAAATGCTCAGGCTGAAAGAAAAAGATGATCACAATATAGAAAGGTGTATGTGTGTATATATGTATGCATATTTATGTATGTATATATTTGTGTATGTATACATGTACATAAACATAGTATGCACATATGTATTGTTAGAAAGCTAAGTGGTATAGTGGACAGAGTATTGGGTCTGGAGTCAGGAAGACCTGTTTTTAAATTTGGCATCAAAATTTTTTTAGCTGTATTTTCCTGAACATGTTCCTTAACTTCTAATTGTCAAGATTTCATAATTTGTAAAACAGTTAATAATAGCATCTATCTTCCAGGGTTATTTTGAGTAACCAATGAGATAAGAATTGCAAAGTTCTTTTGTCTGGTGTCTGGTACATAGTAACCACTATGTATCTAGTCTTAGCCTTTTTAAATAGATATTTACATATTAATCAATATATAGAATTGCTAGTCTATTATGTCTTTTTAAATTATTTTATACCATATATACACACCAAAATACAGTACGTGACTTTATAGAGGTAGAGTTAAGATGACAGAGTGAAGTAGACATTTTTCCCCAAATTCTCCCAATATATTTCTTTAATCAACTTGTAAAATTGTATCAAGTGTAAAGTAAAATGTACAGAACCAGATCACTGTACACAGTAACAGCAATATTGTTCAGTGATCAACTGTCAGTGACAGGATTCTCAGTGATAAAATGACCCAAGACAGTTCTAAAGGATTCAACATGAAAAAATGCTCTATAGTTCCAGAGAAAGAACTTATGGAATCTGAGTCCAAGTCAAAGAGTTCTTTTAAAAACTTTGTTTTTCTTTCATATCTTTGTTTGGTTTGTGTTTTCTTTTACAATATGAACAAATTGAAATAAGGGATATAGGGGTCTGTCCACCACAAGAGAAAAAATTGAACTCCATCTTATTTTCTTAGTAGGGTTTTTCTTAATATAACTTTCTACAATATGACTAATATCAAAATATAAATTGCATGATCATACATATACAATCTGTGTTAAATTGCTTACTCTCTCAGTGAGGGGAGAAGCGAGATAAGAAAATTTGATACTCAATTTTTAAAAATGAACAAATGTTAAAATGTTTTTGAATATGTGATTGGGAAAAAATAAAATATTACAATTTAAAAAGAAAAAATGTGCATCAAACCAAATTCTGATAAAAAAGCAATCAAAATCAAAAACAGAAAATCACAGTCAATCACTTTTTCATCCCAGAGCAGTTTAGGAAGAAAATAGGTAACTGTAGACCCTAGGGCAGTGATGGACAACTTTTTGAGCTTGGTGTGTCAAAATTCTCCAAAAAAATGAGCATAACTCAGGTGATATGCCACTTAGAGAAAAAAAAAACATAATTTCATGATATTTATAGTTTAAATAATATACTTTTCTATATGCAGCCATGTGTCAAGAAAAATGGCTCCGCATGTCAGTGCTGACACACTTGTCATAGGTTTGCCATCAGGGCCCTAGGGTAAGGACTGGTCTGTCCTGGGAAGCAGAAGCAACATTGGGAGTACAGAGCAATGTGATGTTAAGGGGATTAAACACCTGGTGAGAAAGAGATTCCAAGGTTACACCTTTGTTAATACAAGGCATAGGACTGAGAACATTTGGTAGTTTGTTTATTCAAATCTAGTTGCTATTCCATAACAGAGGAGAAATGTGTCTGTATACAGAGGAGAACAAAGACAAGGAGTATAGCATTCAGACCATTAATCACACCTCCTTAGAAAGACTGAAAATTTAAAGATCCCTAAACCTATATGTGGAAGCAGAGAAAATAAAAGAACATATATTCCCACTCTACTCCCAGTGGTAAGTAGAGAGCAACACTAACATGAAGTCAACAGTCAAGAAATAGGTTAGAAAAATAATCAAACAAAAGAAACTGACCATAAAAAATCTGTAGTGTTGATGGGGAAGTTCAAAACACTAACTCAGAAGAAGAAAATGACTTAAAAACAACTACTTTCAAAATCACAAAAAATTCAAATTTTACATTAGCACAAGAGGAATTTTCATAAAAGTTAAAGAAAAATATACAAAGCAAAACCAAAAAAAAAGATAAGAAAAATAAAAGGAAAAAAATGAAGAAATGAGAACAATTTAAAATTATCATGGAAAGAGAATTAATAGCATATTAAAAGTGGCATACAAATGCTAAAGGAAATAATTACTTAAAAATTAGAGTGGGCCAAGCAGTAAATGAGGTATAAAACATTACTAGCAGAAAGAAATTCTTAAAAATTAGAATTGTTCAAGTGGAAGCTATTGACTCCATGTGTTATCAAGAAATAATAAAATGCAATCAAAAAATAGGATTAAATATGAATTATCCCATTGGGGGAACATTTCTATTATAAAAATACACTGAAGAGAAGTAATTTAAAATTATTGGTCTACCTAAAATCTAAGAGCATAACTTGCATTTGTTGTATATTTGGAGGGGTTGCTGTTAGGTACATATTTTAAACTTTTGATAAAAACAATTAAATCAATATTTAAGTATCTTATCTGATCATATAGCTTTACAGTTGTAGAGAGGATAGAATTGTAGCCAATTGTTTTAATGTAACTATTTTATTGTTCGTTATATTAATTATATACAAATATGCTCTTTCTCATTTGATATAACTTCTACTTTTATCCTATTTATTGAACTTCTTGTGGCTATATTTATAACTTTTTTTCTTTGTGTTTTCTTTCTTGTGATACATTTAATTCTCAAATTGTCTAGTCATTTTCTTTTAAAATTTTGAAATATTATTTTATTTGTATCACTTTTATTCTTTATATTTCTTAGCATTATTATCTATATTTTCAGCTGGTGATAAAAATATAGAATCCCTAATATGTTTTGCTTTATGGCTCCTTTTTAGGTGTTTTATTGTCATTAATTTGAAAATATTAATATGAACTTGGTTTTCTACTTAATACCAAAGGAAGATACTGCTATAATCTTTCAATTTCTTTCCAGAGGTCTTAAATTATAATTTTAGGCCAGCCCTGACATGTTAATGACTAACATGTACCTATAGAGATTTTGTCTTAATAACTCCAACTTTTTTCCTATTGTTCTTTCTATAGTGATGATCACCATACTTATGACTGGTAGAAGTCTTTTTTTTAACCCTTTATGTTCAATACTTCAGGAATGAGTGTTCATTAATAATGTTTAAGTAGGTAGCCTCTCTTAAAATACTTTATTGTATAATTAATTGATTTAAAAGTTCAACTCCTGTCATCATTTTAAAATTTCCAGTCTGCATATCTATTTTCTTTTTAAAATCATTTGAAACTTCAGTGTCACTTTGTCTTTTTATTATTATTATTATTATTATTATTATTATTATTATTAGGCAAAGTCCTAGAAATTAAGTGATTGGTTATCATTTAGTTGGGAATAAAGTATTAAATGAAGATGTTCAATAGCTTGTGGTTCTTCAGCTTTCAGTTTCTTAGATTTCTATAACACCTTGATTTCATCTGTAATTTGATCTAATCAGATCTTTACACTGTAGGTATTATTATTATTATTATTATTACTATATAATTATTCTGGAGTGGAGTGTATAATAACAAAATATTTTGCTACTTGGATCTATGGTAATGATGAAAAAAAAGGCAACTTGGAACTATAGCCTACAACTCTTGAGATCTGTTTCCAATTTTGTCATGGGATAAATTCAGTGAATGTTTTCCATCCATCTCATGTATACTCATGATTTCTCTGCTTTAGTAGTCAATGTCACCTTTTAATGATGAATTATTTGAATAGGTGTGACATTGATATTTCTGCTTTGCTTCAATGTATCTTATCTTCTTATTACACTAGAAAATGGCATACCATTAACTCCAATGTCCTCCATTTTTAACTTATCCCTATTATTATAAGTAGGAACAATCTGCAGCTCTATGTATTCCTGTCTATCTCTATCTTTCATAAACAATTGCATAGGCATTAAATGGGGAGTTCTTCCAAGTCAGGCCTTCACAGATTCCTTGAATTTCCCAGGGCACAGCAAGCCCTGTGCTGCATATCATGTTGGCTGTCATTTTTCTACTTTTCTCTCTTCCCACACTCCAGCATAGGTTATAACTTGGACTTGGAGAAGGGAATTGATATTTCTTTTATTATCATTCCTCAATGAAAGGAGGAGCTTGTTCAACATAATCTCTTAGATCTTTCCAAGCCCTCAATTTCTATGGTTCTGACCCTAATTAATATTTTTTTCTGTGATTCACATATTGGTGATTATCCACAGAATTTAACATTGTCTCATGGGAATTTTTCCAGATATAATAAGATTTCCTTTAATTACAAAGATGAGTTCCGAAGTTCTTCAATTCACCTTGTATACTACTTAAGTCTAAACTTTCTGATTCACGAAAGAATAGATTTTTAATATTCTGAAAACTTCCTAAGATCCTTACATTTCACTGAAATTTGAGTTATTGACTTAGGGGTGACATACTTACTCACTTATAGTCAGTTCAATTTGTTTTGGAAAATTCAAGCAATGATCTCAGGACAAATGGTAAAAACTTATTATTAAAGTCTGAAGACTGTGTGCAGAATATCTGGCACCTATATCACTACTTTTGGCAGAAAAATGGATGAGGGTTAGAAACATGATGACCTAATTAATCCGTAACTGCTTTAATATACTCAACAGTCAGCTCAAGACTAATCAGACACTGAACCTTTTGTCTTAGGTGGCTGAAGGATGATACTGAGATGTATGTCAATGAGCAATAGCATTGATATGACTAATAGGAAATTATGAAGTCAGTAACTGAAAAAGACTACTTGATATATTCTCTAATACAAATGTGACATGTGGGGAAGAATTCTTGTTCTTCAGAGAATAATGGAACCTCAGAGTTGGAAGGAACTTCATATTCTGTCTAGTACAATTTGTATCTGAGTAAGAATCTATAATATTCCTGAGAAATTCCAGGCCATTGCTAGAAGAATTTAAAGAAGGAGGGGAAATTTACTACCTCCTCCTATGGTATATTCCATATTTGGGTAGTTTTGATCTTTGAGAAATATTTCAGTTTATTAAATTGTATTTTCCTCTTTGGTCAATCAAAAAGAATTTATTAAATATTCCTGATATTTCATGCACACCTTTCACTAATTGCTACCAGTGCTGGCATCTGGAATAAAGCTGAAGTAAATTAACTGATTTCTATGCTACATAAGTTCAAATATTTTGAGAGTTCTAACAAGTTATCTTGGGACAAAATTCCTCCCTCCACAAAGTCTTTCAAAATATAATATGTGATTTCCTTGAGTCCCTTCTCTACACTGACCACCCTCTACAAGATGCCTTCTATCTGTTCAATTTCCTTCTGAAAATGTAGTTCTTGGAAATGAATTTCCTTTGTTGAAGAGAATTAAAAATCTCTTTGTCTGTCTCTCTCTCTCTCTCTCTCTCTCTCTCTTTCTCTCTCTCTCTCTCTCTCTTTCTCTCTCTTTCTCTCTCTTTCTCTCTCTCAATATCCATTTCTCTGTTTACATACTACCAATTCAGAAATCATATATCATAAAATAATAAAGCTTATTGAGCCTCATTTTTGATAGCAATTAAATCAGTCATTGATATTGCTGTAAAATAGATAAAAGTGTACTCTTGATGTCTCAACAACCTTGGTTTAAACTCTGTCTATGACATAAAGGCTATTTGACACTGAAAAAGGCACTTAACTTCTTAACACCTCAGGGAACACTATAGGATTGTTAATGAAAAAAATTAGTTGCTTTACTTCATCAGTGGATATGTTTTCTACAACTGAAATTTCCTACCCTCATAAAATTTTCAGATCTGTCATTTTTCTCCCTCCATCTTCTCCCTCAAAAAGTTATTAAAATGATCAAATTTATTCATGAAACATCTTTCCTTCATCTTATTTATTCCTCATCTCAGACTGAATATTGAGAAAACCTGAGCAAATTTTATTCTCATAATTACTCTAATTTAGTGCATATTGGAAATGAGGAAAGCAGAGATTCCTGAGGGAGTCATATAAATGGACTGATCTTGGTTGAAAAAACTGAAATACTTGTACATAAACAAGTTGGGTTACAAGTGTACAGGACCTTGATATAGTAGAAGGAGTATAGGGGATTTGGAGTAAGAAGACCTGGGTTTGAATTCTAGATTTGCTACTTGCTACCCTTTTGACCTTAGGTAACTTCCCTTCTCTTTAGGTCTCAATTTCCTTATCTTTAAAATAAGGGGGTTGGACTAGATGATCTCTAGAGTCCTTCCATCTCTAAACCCTCTCATCCTAATAAAAGATAGGACTAATTAGAGTGGAATTATGTTTTATGCAAAAGATGAGCCCTAAAAAGATTATGGCAAACCAGATGTTTGCAAATTGAACTGAGAAAGCAAGATGAGAAATGTTAGCTCTAAAAGGAAAAGTTTACTTCAGCAATATGACAACTGGAAGGCTATTCAACCAAGATAGTAGAAAAACACGATATCAAGTATGCATATTGAGTTGTATCATGTCCAAGTTGAGATGCTAGAATAAGTGAATATAAGCAAATGGGTTTATGCACATTCTAAGGGATTATTGTTGTCCCTGGAATGCATTAGTGAAAACTGGATCATTTAAAATTTCAGACAATTTTAGTTGGTAAAAAAAATTTATTATTTTAAAATGTGTTTCATTGCTATCTTTTTTCTTTATTTTAACGTTTGCCAATATTGCTCTTTCTATTTCTCCTTCCAGAGATCCATCCCTTATATCAAAGAATTTTTAAAAAGAGGAAAAATTAATAGCTAATTAAAAACTAAGATACCTGAAAGCCTTTTATATGAAGTTTTCCAAACCCATAGTCTCCCACCTCCTACAGTTTATCAGTTTGCCACACATTACGGGCAGCTGGTGGCACAGAGGATAGAAAACTTGACATTAAATCTGGAGACAATTGAGTTTAAATATGGCCTCAGACACTTACTGTGTGATTTTAGTCAAGTCATTTAACCTCTTTTTAACTCAATTTCTTCAACTGTAAAATGGGGTTAATAGCATCACCTTTTTCACAGGGTTGTTATGAGGATCAAAGGAGATAAATTTTATAAAATGGCCTTAGTAGAGTGTCCAGAACAAAAGAGTTGCTGTATAACTGCTTATATCCTCTCCACTCTGACCCTTCAAAATAAACTAATTTTTTATTGCTTATCTGTCTAATAATATCTGATAATATTCTGAAGAAAGAAAAATGCTCTTGTATACAGAAAAATAAGGATGATTATTAGAAATGATGGATAAATGTTTTGCTAATGTATGAGGTTTTGTACTTGAACAAAGTATAAGCAGTAATATGAGTATTGTGGGAGTGCTGAGTCTTTTCCATGGACACTTTCAGGACAGAAATGGCCCAATAAAGCTGCTGATTCATTGAACTTAAAATAAACTCCAATTTAACCAAATTCCTTCATTGTCTCTCTCCCTAGTCTTCTTTTTCTATCACTTTCTGTTTCTCTATCTCCTACTGCCTCTTTTTATTTCTTTGTCTCTTTGTTATTCTGCCTCTCTCTGTCATTCTTTTTCTGTCTCTGTCTGTCTATCTGTCTTGCTTCCCTTTTGAGCAAGGGGCTATAAGGATCTAAGCTTAGTACTTTTGCTTTTGTAAGTAGATTCAATTGTGGGGCATCCATGCCCATATAAAAAGAAACCAAGCTGTTTTTCTTCATTCCTTTCAATCTTTACACAAAAGCCACTTAAAACTTGGATTTTGCTTATGTCAAATGTCCACTCAAATGGAAGACTAGAAATATACTCAATGTATAATACAAATAATACCAATGGATACTATTCATTTACTGTCTACCAAATACATGCTTAACAAGAGAGATTCAAATCACACATCAACAAAGACAGAACAATTAATTGGATTATGTCTAAAGGAGATTTACCCTCCCCTCCTTTCTGGGGTTGAGCAGGTGATGTCATCTCTTGTTAACTACCTGGCCTGAGCCTAAACTTGACACTGAGGAGAGGATTGTGTGAAGGAAATAATTGAGTGAATTGGTTCATGAGTTTGGAATGGCAGGCAGAAAAAGGCAGGAGTAGAGTCAAAAGATCACAAGACAGGGGGCAGGGTGGACATCCCCTGCACTGCTGCCTGAACTGCCCTTTGAATGGCTCAGGCAAAATTGAAAGCCATAGCTGGCTCCTGAGACATGATGTGTGAGAGTTAGTGGACAAAGAAAAAGTTTGATAAACTGAGGCAAGAGCAGATTTTGCTCTCTTATTTTCTGTATTTGCTACTGGATGGTCTTTCCTGTGAGCTTGGGGGTCCATAGGCAGTCAAAAAATAGCAAGCTATATGGACCAAACAGGAAAGTAAACTATATATCTCTCTTCTATTTTTTCATCTTTTCCCCCTACTACTTTTTTTTTAACCCTTGAATTTCAGTGTATTGTCTCATAGGTGGAAGATTGGTAAGGGTGGGCAATGGGGGTCAAGTGACTTGCCCAGGGTCACACAGCTGGGAAGTGCCTGAGGCCGGGTTTGAACCTAGGACCTGCTGTCTCTAGGCCTGACTCTCACTCCACTGAGCTACCCAGCTGCCCCCCCCTACTACTTTTTGATTAACAAAATTATTAATTTATTGCCAGTCTCATAATTTTCCCTCTTACAGTTCTGAAGATGACAGAGTATGCAATACTGGGAGCCCACCAACTATCCTTCAAATGGCCACAGAAGAACAAAACCCTTGAAACAAATAGTGGAGTTGCTGAACTAATAGAAGAAAGGGAAAATAGTTCTCTGGCCCAGAACAACAAGGAGAGAAAGCAAGGATGATGCATCTCATTGGGATACTAGGAGATATTAATGAAAAGCCTCAGCAGAATTTAGATGTGATATAGTATAAGCACAGGAGGTGAAGGGGAGGAAAACCAAAACATTTGGCTTGGCCCAGCTTCAGTAAGGGAAGAGGAGAACCCAATGTTATATAGAACAGGCAGAAGTGAGAGAAAAAATATCCCTTCCTACTCCAGCCAGATCAGAGACCTGGCTTGACCCAAAACAGGCAGGAGTGAGAAGACTTCAGATAAATCATGCCCAGACCCCATGGATCTAGATATTCCTCAACTTAATCCAGCTGAACTGAACAGTTACAAACCCACACACATCAGACCAAATGGGTTACTTCTTTAGAGAGGTCAATTTGAGACCTAGAGAGCTGAGTCAAACTCAGGCCCATTCCAAATGTGGGACAGTATTCCCTCCAACTCAGGAACACAGCTAAACTTCAGCATAAAAAAATAAAAAGGCGAAAAACCTCAAAATGAGCAAAAACAGAGAAAAAATCTGATGCTATAAAAATATTTTAATGAAAAGAAGAGGTAAAACAAAAAGGGAAATCTGTGAATCTTCAAAGGAATATGTGAAAGGTATAAAGTTAAAAATGAACTCCTTGAAAAGCTCCAAAAAAGGCTAGAAAGACAAATAATTAAGAAAAATAGAAAAGGATTAGAACAAAAATATATTGAAGAAAAATTTCTTAAAAAAAGGCAATATGAAACCTCAAACAGGAAAACATTTTCCAAAGATATGAAATACAAAGCCTGAAAGAAGAAAATGACTCCATAAATATAATAATTGGACAAATGGAAGATAATAACTTCATGAGATTATACAAAACAATTGCAAAAAATAAGAAAAAAATAGAAGAAAATTTGTAATTTCTCACTGGAAAAATAATTGGCCTGGAAAATATATATTGAAGAAGTAATCTAATTTCCTGAAAGCCATAATAATAAAAAAAACCTGGATGACATATGGCAAAAAATCAGGGAAATGTACCTTGATGCTCTTGAATAAGCAAAGAAAATAAAGGTGAAAATTATCCTAATTTACAGAGGTAAGGAAGGAAATTACATTTGATAAAATGAACCATGGTCAATGTAATTACATCAATATTAAACATGGCACAGCATTCAAATTCCTAAAGGAGAACTACTTGCATTATAAGATGAAATAGACAATAGCATTTTATCAGTAGGGGATATTAGCCTCCTCTGAGAATAGACATATTAAACAAAAAAATAAGAAGAAATAAATTAATAAGAAGAATAGGATTTTAGAAAAGTTAGACTTAATACACCTCTGGAGAAAACTGAGGGAGAATAGAAAGGAATATACATTTTTCTCAGCATTACAAGGCAATTTTAAAAAAATTGCTCAAATAATAGGATAAAAAAAACCTACAACCAAATGCAGAAAAATTATTAAATGCAACCACTTCGGACGATAATGCTGGAGAAAAAAGATGAAAAATTAATTGGAATAAATAACTTAATTTTAAAGAAAGTATATCAAAGAACAAATCCTAAAAAAAATCAACAATTTCATTAAAGAGAATTACAAGGGGAAAACAAAAAAAACTTGAGGGATGCAACTAAAATAGTAGTTAGGGGCAAGTTCATATTGCTAAATGAAGAGAAATATCTCTAACAAAGCAGAGAAAGAGAAGATTAATGGATTAGGTATACAATTGAAAAAAATAGAAAAAATAACTGATCAAGACCTTCCAATTAAATGCCAAAATGGAAATCCTAAAAACAAAGGAGAAAATAGAATTGATAGTAACAAAACTGATGAACTAATAAATTAGAAAAGGGATTTTTCTGAGAAAAAATTGATTAATCATAGATTAATTTGTTTAAAATAAAGAAAATATAGTTACTAATATTAAAAAAGTTGAAATTACAAAGAATTGGTAATTAAATAAATTATTAAGGGTTATTTGTCCCAATTATATGGTAATAAATCTGATAATTTACATGAAATATGTATTTAAAGAAATATGAATTGTCCAAACTAACAGAAGGAAAGTTTGAATACTTAGTCCCATATCAGAAAAATAAACTGAATAAGCCATCAAAGAATTCCTCCCTCTCTCCCCACAAAAGAAAACACCAGTGCCAGATGGATTTGCAAGTAAATTCCACGAAACAAAAATATTTGGGAAATTGGTTGGCAAACTATAAATTTCTTTAATGACACAAACATGGTTTTGATACTTAAACCAGGAAGAATAAAAAAAGAAGAAAACTATAGACCAATGTCCCTAATGAATACTGATGAAAAAAACCTTAAATAAAATACTAATTAGAAGATTATAGCATTAGATTACAAGTATCATACAGTACGACATGGCACTTTATACAAGAAATGCAGGGATGGTTCAATTTAGGAAAATTATCACCATAATTAGCCATATCTATAAGAAAAACAAGAGAAAACATATAAACTTTTCAATAGATTCAGAAAGTGTTTGAAAATATACAATACTCATTTGTATTAAAGACACTATAAAGACATTTATTTTGGAATAAATGTATCATTCTTCAAAATTATAAATAGCATCTATCTAAAGCCATCAGTAATCATTGTCTATAGTAAGGGTAAGGTAGAAGCTTTCCCAAAAAGATCAAGAGAGAAACAAAGATGTCTATTATCACCACTATTACTCAAAGTTGTATTAAATTAAAACTATATCAATAATTAAATTGTTTTACTAAAACTATATCATTTAAATTAAAACTATATCAATAAGACAATAAATTGAAGGAATTAGAATAAGCAATGAGGAAATAAAGCTATAACTCTTTGCAGATGATATGATTGTATACATAAATAATTCTAGAGAATTGACTAAAAACTAATCAAAATAATTAACAACGTTTAGAAATTTGTTGGAAATAAAATAATCCTACTTAGATCATCAATGTTTCCCTATACTGCTAATAAAGCTCAAAAACAAGAGATAGAAAAAGATGTTTTATTTCAAATAATTGTAGACAATATAGTAAAAAAAATGTATTTGCCAAGATTAATTCAGAAACCATACATCACAGCTATAAAACATTTTTCCCACAAGAAAAGTCAATCTAATTAATTGGAAAAGCTTTAATTGTACATAGGTAGGCTGAGCCAATATAATAAAAATGATAATTCTTCTAATTTAATTTTCTTATTCAGTGCCATACCAAGCAAACTACCAAAATTATTTCATAGAGCTAGTAAAAATAATGAAATTCATTTGAAAGAACAAAAGACCTAGAATATGAGAAGAATTATTGAAAAAAATATGAAGGAAGGTTGCTTAGCTGCACTGGATCTTCATCTGTATTATAAAGTGGCAACCACCAAACCAACCTGGTATTGACTAAGGAAAAGATTAGGCACTCAACATGAAGTAGTAAAATATGACAGTAACTGTTTGAT
Organism: Gracilinanus agilis; assembly: GCF_016433145.1. Lineage (NCBI taxonomy): Eukaryota > Metazoa > Chordata > Mammalia > Didelphimorphia > Didelphidae > Gracilinanus > Gracilinanus agilis. The sequence goes on along the minus strand of NC_058130.1, from coordinate 43,302,313 downwards.
CCAAAGATCCAAACTTTTGGAAGAAAAATTCCCCATTTGATCAAAGCTCCTGGAAAAATTTCAAAAACAGTATGGAAGAAATTAGGTGACACCAAAACCTTATGCCATATAAAAAGGTAAAGTCAAAATGGATGCATGATTTAGAAATTAAAGATAATAATATAGAAAAATTAAGGGAACACAAAATAGTTTTGTTCAAAAGAATACAGAGAATATTTTGGGATATAGATTTCTGAAATATATATATATATATGCATATATATAATTTTGATTATGTTAAATTAAAAAGGTTATATACAAACAAAATCAATGCAACCATGATTAAAAGACAAAGAACAAACTGGGAAAAATATTTATAGCAAGTCTCTCTGATAAAAGCTTTATTTCTCAAATATAGAGAAAATTGATTCAAATTTATAGGAATACATAGCATTCTTCAATTTTTAAATGGTTAAAGGATATGAACTGACAATTCTTAGATAAAGAAATTAAAACTTTCTATAGTCATATGAAAAAATAGCCCAAATTGCTATTAATGATAGAAATTTAAAAATAGAAAGAACTCTGAGGTCCTAACTCACAACCATCAAACTAACTAATATCACAAAAAAGAAAATGATAAAAGTTGAATAATATGTGGAAAAATTAAGACATTAATATACTGTTGGTGGATCTATGAATTGATATAACCATTCTGGAGAGCATTTGCATACCATTACCAAAGGTCTATCAAACTGTGCATACCCTTTGAGCCAGCAATACCGCTACTGGGTCTGTTTTCCAATGAGACTAAATATAGGGAAAATGACTTTCTTATAGAAAAAATATTTATAATAGCTTTTTTGGGGGGCAAAAAAGTAGAAACTGAATGGGCCATAAATCAACTGAAAAAAAATGAGGTATTTTGGTTGAAGTAGAATATTATTGTGCCTTAAAAAATGACCATTGAGATGATTAAAAAAAAACTGGAAAGATTTGTATGAAGTGACACAAAATGAAGTGAATAGAGCCAGGAGAATATTGTACACATTAACAACAATAGTATATGATGATTCTCTATGAAAGACAACTATTATTGACAAGTTAAGAAACTAGGACAGATGTATAAAATTTCAGATGTGCATGAGATATCCAGTTAGAAATGCCTAACCATTGATTAGTGACTGAGATCAAGAAAGATACAGAGCTGAACATATAGATTTGAGAATCATCTTCACAAAAGTTATAATTAAATCCATAGAAGTTGGCAAGGTTACGAATTTAGAGATTATAAGCAGAAGGAAAAAAAATGCCTTCTTAAGGGTTCTGGGAAGTGGAAAAAAAATGATTCTTACTTTTTCATCTCATATAAGAAGGAAAGTTTGATGAAACTTTTTAATGCAAGTCTTTCAAACAGTATTTTTGTCATGGGAAAATAACAAAAATACCAGCTACAATATTCACAGAAATAATTGGCATATAAGTATTTAGAAATAATGTATATTCTGTAATATAGCAGTCATATATGCAGAGTGTTCTAGAATTGAAAGGATTTATATTTTATTTATTTATAATATCATAATTATCTATATATATTAAGGAGATATTTGTAAAATACTTAGCACAATGTCTGATATGTAGTAAGTACTATATGAATGTAAGTTATCACCATCATCTCCTCCATTTTTATTTAATATATATATATATATTTCACTTTTTAATTCTTTAGCCCCCAAAAAAGAACTGCTTTAAGTATTTTTGTACATGTAGGTTCTTTGTCATTTTGTTTTTAAATCTCTTTAGGACAAAAACCAAGTAATGGTATTAATGCTGGGGCAGAGTTCTGGGAAGATGGCAGCATAGATGGAGCAAATCTTAAAACCTTTGCACCCTTACACACCGAGTTAGAAAACAATGCTATTCGAGAAGAAAGAGGACCAAATCTAATAACAGGACAGAGTAGGGGGAACCCTACTGCAGCATAACTAAAAAGGTACCTTAAAAAAAGGCTTCGATTCTTGAACTGTAGGGTCCAAGGGCATAGAATGGGAATCCGAGGATCCCAGGATGCCTCCCTCACATGCTGTGAGGAGTCTCCAGCAGACTGGGAAATCTCAGGGCCAGTGGGCTCACTGGTCTGGAGAGAGGGCCTTGCAGGCATTGGATTTAGGGAGTCAAACACAGGTACTGGAGAGGTGACTGAAGGAGAAAACCAGAGAAACACAGCAAAAAAACCCAGAAGATGGTGGCTTAGAGAAAGCCAAACCCCAGACCTCAGTCAGCTTGGCTTCCTCATACTGAGATAGAGAACTCAAGGCTTCAAGAGGAAAGAAAACCAGATCAAACACACCTGAGAGCCCAGGGGGACTCCACTGCTAGAAAGGTCAGTTCAGGGAAAACATTCCTCCTTGTCACTCCACTTTTTTTATTTTTGTTTTTTTGTTTTTTTCTGTTTGTTTGTTTTTCCTTCCACTCAAGATTTTAGCTTCAGGGCAGATAAAGGAATAAGATTAATCCAATCAATAAGAGGATTAATCCCAACAATTGAATAGACAAAGAAGTCTTCAGAGGGCAGAGAAAGTCACTTCAAACCTCCATTATCAGCTGGATCTTTCATCAAAGATCATTAAATACATTTTCTCAAACTAGCAGAACAAGGAAGGGAAAAAAAAAAACATGAGTAAGCAACAGAAAAAGAGAAAAGAAATGACAATGACAGCTTCTTTCAAGGAAATAAAAAGGGAGCAAATGAAACAGAAATAGAAGAAGAGAAAGTATTTCCAGTGAACTGGACACCAGCTTTGAAAAATCTCAAATTAAATTAACTCAAGAATTTAAAACTCAATTAACTCAAGGAACTCAAAAAGCAATCAAGTGAGGCTGAAGAGAATTTGAAAAAGGAAACACATGAGCTAAAACAAGAAAATAAAGTATTAAAAGCCAGAATTGGCCAGCTTGCAAATGAAGCAAAGAAGGCAAAAGATGATCTACAAAGAAAATCAGACCAGAAAGAGAAGGACAACCAAAAAGCCAGGGATGAAATTCAGTCTTTAAAAAACAGAACTCAATAACTAGAAGCAAATGGCATCACAAGGCAGCAAGAATATATTAAACAAAATTAAAAAAATGAAAAATTTGAGGAGAATATGAAACACCTCATTGATTTAACCAAAGATCTGGAGAACAGAGGTAGAAGAGACAACTTAAGAATTATTGGTTTATCAGAACATCATGATAAAAGAAAAAGTTTAGGTAGTATTTTACAAGAAATTATCAGAGAAAATTGCCCAAAAATTCTTGAACAAGAGGGAAAAGTGGAAATCCACAGGATCCACAGATCACCTCCTACATTTAATCCACAACTGACAATTTCCAGGAATATTATAGCCAAATTCAAAAATGACCAGACCAAGGAAAAATATTACTAGCTGCAAAAAAGAAGTCATTCAGATATCAGGGAAACACAGTTAGGATAACACAGGATCTGGCTGCATCTACATTGAAGGACCAGAAGGCATGGAACACAATATTCCGGAAAGGGAGAAAACTAGGTCTACAACCAAGAATCAACTATCCAGCAAGACTAGCTATATTATTGCAGGGAAAGTATGGTCATTCAATAAAATTGGGGACTTCCAAATATTCATCAAGAAAAAACAGGACTTAAACAGAGAGTTTGCTGCCCAAACCCAGAACTCAAGAAAATCAATATAAGGAAATTAAGAGAATGGGGGAGGGGAGGAGAAAAAAATTTTTTTCTTTAAGGGACACAAGTTCAATCAATTTATATCCCAAGAAGAAAAGAAGGTATTGGCAAATATTAAAAATCATTATTACCAACAGGGTAACTAAAAGAAGTCTTACATAGAGGGAAGAGGGACAAACTGTATAGGATGAAATGTCAAGAGATATATAAAAATAAATATATATGTATGTATGTATGTATGTATATATGTATGTATGTAGGTATAAATATATATAAAACTGGGGTAAAGAAGATAATAATAAGAAAAATAGGAAGGCAAACAAAAAGGAATACATTTATGTTCCATAAAGAAGCATGTGGGATCAACAGGGGAAAATAACAATACACTGTAAGGGTATAGAGGTTAGAGAGAAGTAATATTCAATACTTAAGTGCATTGAAACCAACTTAGAGAAGAACAATCAGATCCATAGGGGCAGAAAATTGATTCACACCCTATATAGAAGTAGTAGCAAAACAAACAGACTGGTGAGGAGGGAAGCCATACTAGGGAGGGAGAGGGCTTGGGGGTAGTGCCACTTGGCTTTAAAGAACAATAAGAAGGGAGGGGGGAGAAAGGGAAGTACAAGATGGGAGAGGATTATAGGAACTGATAAAAAACAAAACACTGGTATAGAAGGAAACAGTGAAAGAAGAAAGGACAGGACTAGGAGAGAGAATCAAAATGTCTGGGAATGCATAATTGATAATTATAACTCTGAATGTGAATGGGATGAACTCACCCATAAAATGGAAGCAAATAGCAGTGTGGATTAGAAACCAAAACCCAACCATATGTTGTCTACAAGAAACACACATGAGACAGACAGACAGACATAGAGTGAAAATGAGAGGATGGAGCAAAATCTTTTGGACTTCAAATGAGAAAAAGAAGGCAGGGGTGGCTATCATGATCTCTGACAGAGTCAAAGTCAAAATAGATAAGGTTAAAAGAGATAGCGAAGATAACTACATCCTAATAAAAGGCAATATAAACAATGAAGAAATATCAGTACTTAATATGTATGAACCAAACAGTATAGCTTCCAGATTTCTAAAGGAGAAGCTAGTGGAGCTCAAGGATGAAATAGATAGCAAAACCATACTAGTGGGGGACCTCAACCTTCCCCTATTAGATCTAGATAAATCAAATCAAAAAATAAATAAGAAAGAGATAAGAGAGGTGAATGAAACTCTAGAAAAATGAGAGTTAGTAGATATATGGAGAAAAAAAATAGACACAAAAAGGAATACACCTTCTTTTAAGCAGCACATGGAACATTTACAAAGATAGGCCATGTAATAGGGCACAGAAACATGGCAAATAAATGCAAAAAAGCAGAAATAATAAATGTAACCTTCTCAGATCATAATGTAATAAAATAGTTATTAGTAAGAATACATGGAGAGGCAAACTAAAAACTAATTGGAAATTAAATAATATGATTCTCTAAAATAATTTCATGAAAGGACAAATCACAAAAACAATTAATAATCTCATTGAAGACAATGAAAATGATGAGACATCTTACCCAAACTCATGGGATGCAGCCAAAGCAGTTCTAATGGGAAAATTTATATCACTGAGTACATATACAAACAAATTAGGGAGTGCAGAGGTAAATGAATTGGGCATGCAACTAAAAAAACTAGAACATGAAGAAATTAAAAATCCTCAGATGAAAACTCAATTAGACATACTAAAAATAAAAGGAGAAATTAATAAAATAGAAAGGAAAAGAACTATTGAATTAATAAATAAGACTAGAAGCTGGTATTTTGAAAAAAAATCAGAAAAATAGACAAAGTACTGGTTAATCTAATTTAAAAAATGAAAGAAGAAAACCAAATTAATAGTATCAAAGATGAAAAGGGAGATCTCACCTCTAATGAAGAGGAAATTAAGGTAATCATTAAATACTATTTTGTCCATTTATATGGCAATAAATTTAGCAATCTAGGTGATATAGATGAATATTTGCAAAAATATAAATTGCCTAGATTAACAGTAGAAGAAATAAAATACTTAAATCATCCAATATCAGAAAAAGAAATTGAACAGGTCATTAAAGAACTCCCTAAGAAAAAATCATCAGGGCCTGATGGATTCACAAGTGAATTCTATCAAACATACCAAGAACAATTAATCCTAATACTGTATAAATTATTTGCTATAATAAGCAAAGAAGGAGTCTTACCAAACTCCTTTTTTGACACAAGTATGGTACTGTTTCCAAAGCCAAAAACAGAGAAAGAAAATTATGGACCAATCTCCTTAATGAACCCAGATGCAAAAATCTTAAATAGAATAATAGCAAAGAGACTCCAACAAGTGATCAAGAGGGTTATTCATCATGATCAGGTAGGATTTATACCAGGAATGCAAGGTTGGTTCAACATTAGGAAAACCATCCACATAATTGACCATATCAACAAGCAAACCAACAAAAACCACATGATTATCTCAATAAATGCTGAAAAAGCCTTTGACAAAATATAACACCCATTCCTACTGAAAACACTAGAAAGTATAGGAATAGAAAGACCTTTCCTAAAAATAATAAACAGCATATATCTTAAACCATCAACAAGCATAATATGCAATGGGGATAAATTAGAAATCTTTCCAATAAGATCAGGTGTGAAACAAGGATGCCCATTATCACCTCTAATATTTAACATTGTACTAGAAACACTAGCAGTAGCAATTAGAGAAGAAAAAGAAATTGAAGATATCAAAACAGGCAATGAGGAGACTACACTATCACTCTTTGCAGATGATATGATGATCTACTTAAAAAATCCTAGAGAATCAAATAAAAAGCTAGTAGAAATAATCAACAACTTTAGCAAAGTTGCAGGATACAAAATAAATGCACATAAATCATCAGCATTTCTATATATTTTCAACACATCACAGCAGGAAGAGGTAGAAAGAGAAACACCATTTAAAATTACCCTAGACAATATAAAATACTTAGGAATCTATCTTCCAAAACAAACACAGGAATTATACAAACATAACTACAAAACACTTTCCAAAAAATTAAAACTAGATCTAAACAATTGGAAAAAAACATTGAGGGCTCATGGGTAGGATAAACTAACATAATAAAAATGATCATTCTACCCAAATTAATTTACTTATTTAGTGCCATACCTATCAAACTACCAAAAACCTCTTTTACAGCATTAGAAAAAACTATAACAAATTTCATTTGGAAGAACAAAAGATCAAGAATATCAAGGGAAATAATGAAAAAAAAACATGAAGGAAGGTGGCTTAGCAGTACCAGATATTAAACTATACTATAAAGCAGCAGTCATCAAAACAATATGGTACTGGCTAAGAGACAGAAGGGAGAATCAGTGGAATAGATTTGGGGTAAGAGACATCAGGAAAACAGTATATGGTAAACCCAAAGAGCCCATATTTTGGGACAAAAATCCACTATTTGACAAAAACTGTTGGGAAAATTGGAAAACAATATGGGAGAAATTAGATTTAGATCAATATCTCACACCCTACACCAAGATAATTTCAGAATAGTGAAAGACTTGAATATAAAGAAGGAAACTGTAAGTAAATTAGGTGAACACGGAATAATATACTTGTCAGATCTCTGAGAAAGGAAAGATTTTAAAACCAAGCAAGAGTTAGAGAAAATGACAAAATGTAAAATAAATAATTTCAATTATATTAAATTAAAAAGTTTTTGTACAAACAAAAACAGTGCAAACAAAATCAGAAGGGAAACAACAAACTGGAAAAAAATCTTTATAACAAAAAATTCTGACTGAGGTCTGATTACTCAAATATGCAAGGAGCTAAATCAATTGTATAAAAAAATCAAGCCATTCCCCAATTGATAAATGGGTAAGGGACATGAATAGGCAATTTTTAGATAAAAAAATCAAAAGCTTTAATAAGCACATGAGAAAGTGTTCTAAATCTCTAATAATTAGAGAAATGCAAATGAAAACAACTCTGAGGTACCACCTCACACCTAGCAGATTGGCAAAAATGATAGCAGGGGAGAGTAATGAATGTTGAAGGGGATGTGGCAAAATTGGGACATTTATGTACTGCTGGTGGAGTTGTGAACTGATCCAACCATTCTGGATGGCAATTTGGAACTATGCCCAAAGAGCGATAAAGAATGCCTGTCCTTTGATCCAGCCATAACATTGCTGGGATTGTACCTCAAAGAGATCATAGATAAACAGACTTGTACAAAAATATTTATAGCTCTGCTCTTTATGGTGGCAAAAAACTGGAAAGCAAGAGTCTGCCCTTCAATTGGGGAATGGCTGAACAAATTGTGGTATATGTTGGTGATGGAATACTATTGTGCTAAAAGGAATAATAAACTAGAGGAATTCCATGTGAACTGGAAAAGACCTCCAGGAATTGATGCAGAGTGAAAGGAGCAGAGCCAGAAGAACATTGTACACAGTGACTGATACACTGTGGTAAAATTGAATGTAATGGAAGTCTGTATTAGCAGCAATGCAATGACCCAAGACAATTCTGAGGGATTTATGGAAAAGAGCACTACCCACATTCAGAGGAAGAACTACAGGAGAGGAAACACAGAAGAAAAGCAACTGCTCGAACACTTGGGTTGATGAGGACATGATTGGGGATGTAGACCCTAAAAGAACACGCCAAAGTAACTATCAATTATATGTAAATAAGTCTGACTGACCACATATGTTAAAACCAGTGGAAATGTGAGTTAGCTATGGCAGGGGTTGGGGGGGGCTTGAGGGGGTGAAGGGTAAAGTAAAAACATGAATTGTGTAACCATGGAAAATTTTTCTAAAAATAAAAAATTAAAAAAAATGCTGGGGCAAAGGATATATACTTTTTTTTGTTCTTTGAACAAAGGTTCAAACTGATCTCCAGAATTCTTGAATCATTTCACAACTCCCCCCACAATGTATTAGTGTCTCAGTTTTCCCACATTCCATTTATTTTTAGTCATTTTCCTTTTCTGGCATAATTAGGAATCAGAAAGAGGTAGGGTGGTACTTCAGATTTCAATTTGCATTTTTCTCATTAATATTATTATTATTTAGAACATTTTTACATGACTATAAAGAGCTTTAATTACTTTGAGAACAACCTGTTCATATATCATATATCAATCAGGGAATGACTTTCATTCTTATATATTCAACTCATTTCTATATTTAAGAAATGAGGTTTTTATTAGAGAGACTTGTAAAAAATGCATCATTGTGGGGCAGCTGGGTAGCTCAGTGGAGAGAGAGTCAGGCCTAGAGACAGGAGGTCCTAGGTTCAAACCCGGCCTCAGCCACTTCCCAGCTGTGTGACCCTGGGCAAGTCACTTGACCCCCATTGCCCACCCTTACCAATCTTCCACCTATGAGACAATACACTGAAATTCAAGGGTTTATAAAAAAATGCATCATTGTGATTATTGTATATTACTTTTTATATGATTTCCCATTTTTATTTTCTGACCACCTCCTCCAGTTTTCTCTCAGTTCCCTGTCTCTTATCCCCTTCCCCTCCTACTTTCTTGTTGGCTAATTTTTCTACCTAATTGTTCATGATCTTCCTTCATTGAGACAATTCTGATGAGAGTAAGGATCAAATGCTTTCCTCCCCATGTCCTCCATCTTCACCTTCATTCTAAAAGCTTTTTAATGTCTCTTACATGTGCAATAATTTACCCCTTTTTATTTTTCCTTTCCCCCTTTTTCCAATGCATTTTTCCTTTTCATGCATTAATTTCATTTTTACAGCATCTCATCATAGTCAACTCATATCCTTTCCTTCTGTATGTCTCTAAAAAATGTTATGTTGATCTTAAAGGAGATATATGGGAAGCTGAAGAGATGACCTGAAACTAGAAACCTGTAGGACACACTCCTTCCCCACACACAGGCTTGAGTGAGAAGGGAGGGGCTCAATCTAGCTTGGTGCTCCTTTCTCCTCCCTACCAACAAGCAGTTAGAAATCAGTTGGAAATGGATGCAGGACTGATGTCTTCTGGCAAGGCTCAGCAAGGCAAATCTGTAGTGATGTTCACTTTCTCAACTTATATTCTCCGCAGGTTTAACTAAGAGATAATAGGAGAAGCTTGATGTCTTATAGTTATCAAGGAGAGATGAATCTAACTTGTATGGGCCAGACAGCTGAAGGAAACTTAGCTGAAGTTGGATGTAAGTATTTCCAGAATAATAAACAGGCACTGCTCCCAAAAGATGTAGGTTTACTGATAAAAATGAGGAAGGGAAAGAAGGGAGGTTTTTGGGGATTAGGATAAGATCTGGGAAGCCCTGAACTGTTAGATAAAAACATCCCCTCCCCCCAGGAGGGAGTGGCAGACTTTATAACTAGCTTGCCCTCAAAGCCTATAATTATCATTTCTAATATCTAAAATAACTAAATGGTAACAAAAAGGTTATTGCAGGAAAGGTCTAGTTCAGCGAAACAGGCAAACTGCAGAGGAGAACTAAAATGGCTATTGCCACAGGCCACCAAAGGTCTCCTGAACTGGGCTCAGCAAACAGAGTGACTTACTTCAACCCCCAAGAATCAGCTGCCCCTAACTGCTTTAAACTGTCCCCTCATCCAGAGTTCTCCAGGAAGGGGTCCCCTGGGATTCTGGGTGAGGTTTGACCCTGTAACTTGCAGGAATTACACCCTGCCATTTTCCATGTTACACAAATCACCTTCCAAAAAACTATGATGACATGCCTCAAAACAAATTCTGAAGCAGCAGAACCCACAAAAAGAAGGATGAAATAATTTTTCAATTCAAAACAATTTGGAAGGCCAGCAAAAAAGATCTATTGTTGTAGGGTGAAAGTGGAGTGAAAAGTAGCACACCAAAGCAGGTCCCACCCTATTCACAGACTTAGTGGGTAGTTGAAACCTAGTGGATTAAGAAAGGAGTGATAGTAGAGAAACTGGAGGGACCTATTGTAGAACATTTTCTTAATGAATTTAGCAATAAAGAGGCAGAAGAGTAATATGAAGATAGATAGGACAGTTACCATCATAAATTTCAGTGGATAAAAAAATAATTTCCTGGTATTCAAGTCTCTGATGAAGCAATAGACCTAATGTATTTTTTCTGTCATCACTAATGGACAAGAAACTTTTCCTATTTGATTGGAAAATTAGACATTGCAAATCAGTAATACTATTTGAAACACCATCTCACCATGTTAGAGGCAAATCCACAGTAAATGACAGAGCATTAATTGTGACTAAAAAGAGGTTTTATAGTAGAGATTTGCTTTCAAAATATTCCATTGTATTTCTGACCACCATCTACTCCAATTTGTGCTAATTTCTACCAGTCCCATTCCCCTTATCCTACCCCTTAATATCCCGACATATCTTCCCAGGATATTAGAGAATATTTCAAAGAGGAAAGAAATAATAAAGTTATTAATTCAGTGCTTCCAGATTGGTGAAAGGTCACAAGTGCCTTATTAGGATTAAGTGAAAAGACTAAAGAAGATTTAGGAACAGGTAAAGGGAGAAAATGTGAGAGGTAGAGAGAAAAATAACATTATAGTTATCTTCTAATAGAATGTAAAATTTTCCAAGGAATATTTTGTTTTGATCTTTCAATATCCAATACCTAACGGCATTCTTAATCAACATTTAATGAACTGTTAAAGTAGTGTAATGAGAAATGGGGAATAGTCTTCTATTACATGGCAATTGAATATAGAATGAGGTATAGTGAATGAATGTCTCTAAGGTGCAAAATGAAGGTGGATATAAAGAAATAATTCCAAGGGAAGAAATTATGACTGAATGAGAGATAGAATTATAATGTGTAAAATGAATAATTTTATTATATTAAATTATAAAGCCTTTTTTACAAATAAACTAATATAAACAAGATGAGAAGGAAAACAACAAACTAGAAAAATTAACAAATTTCTATGATAAAGGTCTAATTTCTCATATGTATAGAGGATTAAAGTCAAATTTATAAGAATACAAGTCAACCCCCAATGGTCAAATCAGCAAAGGATACAAAAAAGCAATTTTCCAATGAAGAAATCAAAATCATCAATAATCATAGGAAAAATGTTCTAAATCACTCTTGATTAGAGAAATACAAATTAAAATAACACTGAGGTACCACCACTTTCCTATCAGATTGGCCAATATGGCAGTAAAGGAAAGTACTAAATGTTGTAGAGAATGTGGAAAAACTGGGACACTAATGCATGGTTGGTGAAGTAGTGAACTGATCCAACAATTCTGGAGTGCAATTTGGAGCTACACCCAAAGGGCTATAAAACCATGCATACCCTTTTATCTGTTAATACAGTTACTGGCTCTCTATCCCCAAAAGAGAATAAAAAAGGGGAAAGGACCTACTTGTACAAAAATATTTATAGCAGCTCTTCTTTTTGTAGTAGCTAAAAATTGGAAACCGAGGTAATGTCCTTCAATTGTAGAATGGCTGAACAAATTGTGATATATGTTGGTGATGGAATACTATTGCTCTATAAAAAATGATCAGCAAGATGATTTCAGAAAAAATCTGGAAAAATCTTCAGGAACTGATGTAGAGTGACACAAACAGAACTGAGAGAACATTGTACACAATAACAGAGATATTATACAAAGATTTTCTGTGAAAACATGACTACTCTCAGTAGTGCAATGATCAGGGACAGTCCTGAAAGACGAATGACAGGAAATGCTATACACCTCCAAAGAAAGGACCTGCTGGAATCATCTTTCACATCAGTGAAATTTGTTTTTATTTTGGAATTTTTGTTATGTATGAATTTTCTCTTACAACAGCTATCAATATAAAAGTGTGTTTTGCATGACAATATAATAAAATTTAAATATAAAGAGAAATAAATTCCAAATAATTATAATTATTAAGAAATGGAATAACCTGCATTAGGATATGGCAGCACACACATCTTCCCCACAATTCTTTGGAATTCTTCAAGGAAAGACTGTTGCAAATTGGTGAGCAGGTTGCAGAGGGATTTATTTTCCAACAGTGTGTTGATCTAAATGGAAACTGAGTTGCTTACTAATGGAAACTCTGTGATTCTTAGAGCCCATCCCACATCTGGCAATTGTGTTTATTTTGATCAACACTAATTGAATTCTTTGTTTTTGAGAAGGAGAAAGTGTTCAAATTTAATAGTTTGTGGATCATAGGAGTTATGCAAAATATTCTCAAAGTAGCTTCTAGTTGGAGAAAATGTACAGGTAAGACCCACCCCTCCTCTCATAATAGTACTCATGCTTTTAACAAAAACATATCACAGACTTTAATGAATAGGGAAATACCAAGACCCTCATTTTCCCAATCCATTTTCCCTTAGTGGATTTTCCACTCATGCATTCAGTTCCCTTTGACAACATGAATATGCCCATTAATGACAGCTCAGTTACCTCTGCATTGCTATCATTTCAGGAAAACATTTTTTTTCAGAATCAAATCAACACACAACATTTTACCTTTTAATCAAGTTCAGCCTTGAATTGAATCAAATAATTCAGAATTATTCTGGAGTATTATTAACAATCACAACATCAGAAAGGGAATTCATATTTTGAAGGGTTTCCACACTACTCACATAGTAGACTACTTGCAGAATAAATACTACTTTTCAACCTTTCTTCTCCATTGAAAGAGCTAAATTTGAGGTTTATTTGGATTTCATTTAGATCTGTGATGATAAATGTCAGTTGGGAATTAAGTCAGAAAATCCCTTTTACCAGGGTTGACAAGAACTTAATCTCTAACTCATCACATGATGACTATAGTTATAATATGATAGCTATTTTCTAGGAAAGTATAAGATCCTTGAAAGCAGGGACAGTTTACTTGTCATCTTTCAATTACTAATCCTATTTATTTATCATAATATTTCATAAATACCTGTCAAATTATTTTACACTCATCATAAGGAAAAGCAATTAGGGTTTTGTTAAAACATAGAAGGAAAAAAATAGATCTAAAGAGCTACTGGAAGAAATCAAGACTTGAATCCCATTTTTTCTTTCTAAGCAAAAGAGGAAATGAAAGAGTTTTAATCATCTGTTAATATGAGGATGATGTATATATTTTAAAGAAAAAATTCATTAAAACATGATGTCTGTCAATAAACGTGATAGTCAAAAAACTTCTTATGCAAAATTCTAAAGAAAAATTGCATAATTTATCACTATATATTAAGGTCTTATATAGAAATATTGTCACAGATGAAGGCAAAAGAAGATTTTTTTTCCTCCTTTGGCTTTCATGGGAGAATTTCTTTGAAGATTTTTATTTCCATATGTACATATCTATACATACCTAGAAAAAACTTTACTAAATCATTTTAAATGTATTAATAAATATGTTTCTACAATGGCAGATAAGATTATATCAGAACCAGAAATATGACCTAATTTATTTTCACATTAGAATATTAGGATTATGTAATAGATTTTGATCTACAAGGGATCATAAAAAGGATCAATTCCTGAAATTTTAGTAAGAGGAAAGTGTTATCTGGAGTTATTGATTGATTTGCTCTTAATAACAAAGAAAGTAGGAGACATGGAATTTGATCCGAGGTTTTTGGTTTAATTTTATTTTGTTTCCAGAGAGTTGGTGAAGTACTCTTTCATGCATACCCCACTGACTTGAACTATAATCAATAATATATTTTAAAGTTTTCAATCTAGGATGAAAAGATATAAATATACCAAAAGAAATAATTCCCAAATTCAATTTTCAATAGCAAGGAGATTTTCTAAAATCTTCTATACTGTATGATTACTTCTGTTAAAGATGAACTGCCATTATATATCTAATCAAATATGAATAATTTCTAACAAATCCAATCATTATACTTTATTTTTCTCTATCCCAAATTTGTTATGTCAATAATATTTTGATAAAGATTGTACTTATTTTTCCTTTTATTACCTAATTCTCCTTTAAACATTCTATGTTTAAGAAAAGCCAGCCTACTTTCTCTTCCTCAGACCTGAAATTCCCTTTTTCATTTTTGTTCCTTCAATTAAGCTGCTCAAAAATCTGGAATTCATGTCTTCCTCACTGTTACTCTTAAAATATTTGGCTTTCATCAAGGCTCATACTAAGGTTCATCTTCTATTGCAAGTCTTTTCTGGCAATTTGAAGTTTTAATGCAATCTACTGTTCATATCAGAACCTCTCAAATGGAATGTTAGTTCATGTAGTATGGGGTAATTTTTTTCTTTCATATTCATATGTAAGCAACTCAAATATAGTAAGTGTTTAATAATTGCTTGTCATAGTATTTTGGAACTGATTCATTGATTTTTAGCAGTTAATTCTATTACTGCCTTTGAAATAGATGCATGTCACTAAAGCAGGCTCAATTTGGTCTTAGTGTGCTAATAAACACTAACAGGGAGACAATTACATATTTTCATTGATTACAAATCCTCCTACAACTTCCTAACTTTGACTTTTAACAGAAATTAACAAGAATGAAATGTTCTCATTTATAATCCATTTCATTATAACATTTATCTGATCACAAATATTCTTATGCCTTAAGCTTAATGTTTTCTGTTTTTATCATAGTAAGCTGGTTATTATTTCCCTGACACACTTAGGTGACCACTAGCTATAAAGGAAATTTCAGAGGTAGATTCATCATTACCTTCCACTCTAATCAATAGCTACACAGCCTTGAACTAAGGCTCAGCTCAGCTAGAATCCAAAGCTTTGATCTCATGGTGTAACATTTTAAAGAGATAAATGTCTATTTTATTTCGGAAGGTGCTTCATTTCTGAATGTGAACTTGCTTGTGTCCTTCAAATTCAGCATTATGGCAAAAATAGACATCTAATTACATAGACAAATATCCACAATGAAGTTATAGGGATATGTCTTTATGATATATAGTAATCTTGACACTCATTTTTCTCAATGAAATTTCATTAGGCTTTATGTTACCAGGCAAGGAGAATAAATAATAATGAAACTTTTTTCCAATCTACTGCACAGGCATCTTTTTCAGTGTAATTTCAGGTCTAAGTAAGACCTAGATGCATTGACAGATACTGTTTACTGTATTGTAGTCTTGCAATATTCATCTGGTGCTTTTCCCAAACTGGCTAATGATTTAATTCAATAATTTTCAGTATAGGAAAAGTGAAAAAAAAACACTATAGCATTTATTATCCTAATTGTTAAACATAACCAAATTTTTTGTTTACAAGTAACTTCTATTCTAAAATTGTCTTTAATACATTAAAGAGCAATGGTGATGTAAGTGCAATTATGTATATGTTTTAATTATTTATGAATTAAGTAATTAACATATCCAAATCTAAAATTTTAAAATAACTGAAATTCCAGGAATTTCAGGTTCCTATTTTTAGAAGCAAATTATGGACTTTTGGGGGGGGGGAGACAAGATGGAGGAGTAAACTACAGCAACTTCATGTCATCACAAGAATCCTCTCAGACCAAAATTAAAATATCACCACAAAAAGAATACAGGACTGAAAGAACCAACAAGAAGACAAAGTAAAACAACTTTCAAGAAAAGAAAACCCTAAAGGTAGACAGAGATTATCTTGGGAACTGGGGTGAGAGGAAAGCAGAACCAGAAAAAGGCTGTAGCAAGGAGGGAAGAGCAAGCCAAGAGCAAGGCACACTCCCCTGAACCCACATCTGCTGTCCCAGGTTCAGAACCTAAACCCAAGCCAACATTCATATCTTGAAATCTTGCCTGGGCAAATAGTGGTCCAAGCCAACCCACACTGCTTGAAATTTAAAGCCTGTGGAGAAATCCAGAGTCCCAACCCAGAGCAGTCTGGGCTGAAGTGGGTTGATCTGTGTGGGACCAGAGCAAAGTCAGGATTTCAAATCTGGGCTTGGGATAAGGACATAGTACAGAATTTGGGTAGCTGATAGAACTAAGTACTGACTTTTGGTATTTCTTCCTAAAACTCAGGGTGGAGCTCCAAGACAGGGCTATCAAGGGTGTGCCTGATTGGATCAAATACACAGCAAGACCAAATACTTGAGCCTAAGCCTGGGGTTAGAATTTGATCAGCTCCTGAGCTGATCAAGGTCAGAGTGAGATTAAAAGCTTATGCCCAAGCCTGAGGAAAGTCCTTGATCCATCAGCATCTTGAGGTTCAATCAAATCAGCAGGGGAAGGGGCCTCCTAGAGCTCTCAGCCCTCAGACTCAGAAATTAAACTGAGAATAACTTCAAAAAAGGACTGAAATTTAAGAGGTACCCCAACTTCCCAGAAAACAGAGCCTATTGATAATTAGGAAAAATGAGCAAACAAAAAAAGAAGTAAATTATGGAAGTATGTTTAAGTGAAATAACATCATCTTGGGATCACTGATTTAGAGTTATGAGACCTCTAAAATTATATAGTACAAATCTCAAATTTTACAGATAAAGAAACTGAATCCATAGAGAGAATAGAAGTAAATTGTCTAAGATCAGATAGATAGGTGGAGCTAAGATTCAAACAACATTCTTCTAATTACAAATCAACATTCCTTCCATTATATTACCATTATAATACAAATTCATAAATTAGTAAGAGTCACATTTATATAGCTCTCCAATGCCTTATATACATTATCTCATTTGAATCCTAATTATAGACTTATAAGTTAAGTCTTATGATGATTAATTTCTTTGTTTTACAGATTAAAAAAAACAAACTTCAAGAGCAGATGCATTACTGGTTCTTTATCATACAGACAATAAGTAACAGATTCAGGATTTGACTCTGATGTAACTTTACACCAAGAACATTACTCTATGCAGTGTGCCTAGCTATCTGTCAAACTTTAAATCTTTCATTGTAAAACCTTAAAGAGGCTCAAATCATAACTATGTTATCAAATGACAATATTATCTAATGTTAATTTATAGACAATATGAAATTTGTCTATAAATATGACAATATGAGACAATATGAGAATTTACATGCCACAAAACCTCAAGAACTATATGAATGTGATTACAAAATAGTTTTTACACAAATAGCTAGATCCAAATAATTGGATGAATATAAATTGCTCATGGATAGACCAAAGCAATATAATAAAAATGATAATTCTACCAAAAATAATTTACTCATTCAATGGTGGGATTTCATTAATAAATTGATGTATGCTGAGGTGAAATTTGGAATGGCCATTCAAAAAAGCCTCATCCAATGGTTTTCAAATGACAATTATAAATAAGTGAAAATCAACTTTACTCCTTAGAATTATTGTTTCAGTTTTCCTTATAGGTTTCTTTGGCATTGCATAAATTTTGTTAAATTGTGGAGTTGAATAGTCATGTTATTTTTGTTTTAACTTGGAATTTTTCATGGCTTTCCCCTCTTCCTCTTTATTGAGACAGATTTTACCCTGAAATTAAAGTGTTTTCTTTTTCAAAACCATGATCAGATGTAAGGAAGAATTTGGATCATTTTTGTATTGAATATATCTCTTATAAATCCTTAACATTATTTTCAGCACTTTAATATATTTATCACTATAACTCTAATTTTTGGCCTCAGGAAAAGTGCCCTTGATTAAGAGTTAAAGGATATTTGTATCCCATCTCTTCCACTTTCTCCATGTTTGAACATGGGCATATCTTTTAAATTCTCTGTATCTGTATCATCATTAGTAAAAAGAGCATACTGGGTTTGTTGATGACAAGGTCAATTACAATTGTCATTCATCAATACTGACATTTTGCTCCCTTTGAAAATTGCTTTCAGGATCACCCCCAATTGGAGAAGAGAGCATGGCTTAGACAACTATACTTTCATTCCATTGTCATTCAATATGGGATATAAATGAATACACTTGTACTGGAAGTCAGCACTGAGATTAATATTTTATTTAGGTGCTTTCTGAGACAATGATGCCATGACATTTTTTTCTGAACTTTTAAAATTAGGTCCATGGTAGGATCTTTTGAGAAGATATAGAATGAATCTTTCCAAGCAGGGGGAAAACAATAGAAATTAAATTGTTCATGCACTACTATTATGCAAAGAAGAAAATATTCAGAGATGCATGATAAACATTTAAATTGGTTTACATTTTTATAGCTAGCACTGAAATATCATTTCACACCACAAGCATTCAGTAAAGTTTCATCAATTTATTTTCTTTTTTACACATGCTGTGTGTGCAATCTATGGTATAAATATTTGTGGACTACCACTCACCACCATAAAAAAATAGAAAGAATAAGAAAAGAAACAGGAAGTAGAATGTATAGAGATGTGGTTCCTGCTTTTATTTAAACATGAGATTCCAGTCATGTCTAGAATTTTAATTTAAAAAGTGCTTTCAATAAGTATTTGGCTGCAAATTTTGCTTCCTGATGTTCATATTACTCTGAGTTAGATTGTTGTCAGTAGGATATACATAAAAGGAATTTGATGGTGAAAAACATCTGTACCACTAAGATTCACTTTCCTGACATCCTATATGCTTAAAATACATCATATTGGATATGATGTTTTTAGATACCATTCATAAAAGGTAAAGGAGAATCTTCTTTCACACAAACAAAAATGAGGATCCTATCATCTAATTGTAAGTCTGATCATTCAAGAAAACATGGAAGCACAAAATAAAATTTGGCATTATGAACATATTGGGAATCGAGGGTAGTTGATCTAGAAAAGAAAAATCTTACTGGAAACATAGTAGATGCTTCTAATATTTTATGGGCCATGACTTCTGGATCCAGAGCTAAAATGGAAAAGTAGAAGCAAGGTAGCTCAAAACCACCATGAGAATTCTCTCCAATAAATCTTAAAATAAACTCACAAAATGAATACATGAGTGAAATAACCAACAATGAGACAGAGTGAAACAACTTTCAAAAAGAGAAAAATAAAAAAAGGTAGGCAGAAAACATCTGGAGCACTAAAGTGAAATGCGAGAATAGATAGCAGGAGTTTATAGCAAAGAGTGAGGAGTAACCAAGAACAAGTTCAACCTCCAAATCCACATCTGCTGTGCCAGGTTCTGAATCTGAACCTAAGCCAACATCCAGATCTTGAGACTCTCCTGAGAAAATAGATATCCAAACCAACACACACCTATTGAAATTCCAAGTAAATCTGCACTGAAGTCTGTAATTTCAGCCCAAGGCAATCTGTGCTGAAGAAGCCTTATCTGTGTGGGTCCAGAGTGAAGCCAGGAGTCTTAGTCTGAGCCTCTGGGGAGGATATAGATCCCAGTTTGGGGTATCTGGTAGATCCAAAGCTTGGCCTTAGGATCTTCTTGCCAAAAATTCAAGAGAGAGTGCTAGGGCAAGGTAATCAGCTATGTGCCTGAGCTGATAAAGCCCAGAGTGAAACTAAGAGCCCACCCCTAAGCTTGAGGCTAGAATTTGAGCTATACTTGATCTGATCAAGCACAGAGTGAGATCAAAAGCCTACATGCAGGTTTGAGGTGAGGATTTCAGTTATCAGCAGTCTCAAGGGTTAATTTAATCAGCAGTGGGAGGTAACTCTTAGAGCTCCCAACTCTCAGGCCATCATACCATCTTGGAATAACCAAAACTGGCAGAATCCATGAAATAAAGCTAAGGGTAGCATCAAGGAAAGACTGAACTTTAAGAGGGTACCCTAACTTCCCAGAAAACAAAGAATACCTACAAAAAGGTTAGAAAAATAAGCAGACACCAAAAAAACCAACACCTAAATATAGAGAATTTTTATGAAGACAAAGAAAAGCACACACATAGAAGGGGATACTGAAAGCAAAGGAAACACATGCAAAGTCCAATAGAAAAATATAAATTGGACACAGATACTAGACGATCTCAAAAATTTCAGAAATCAGTTAAGAGAGGCAGAGGAAAAATGGGAAAGAGAAATAAAAGCAAAGCAAGAAGAAATGGACCAAATGAAATAGATGACTCAAAAACTGACTGAGGAAAATGATTTCTTAAAAATTAGAATTGAGCAGTAAGAAGCTAAAGATTACATGAGACATCAAAAAACAAT
The DNA here is from genome assembly GCF_016433145.1 of Gracilinanus agilis. Classification (NCBI taxonomy): domain Eukaryota; kingdom Metazoa; phylum Chordata; class Mammalia; order Didelphimorphia; family Didelphidae; genus Gracilinanus; species Gracilinanus agilis. The sequence goes on along the minus strand of NC_058130.1, from coordinate 43,281,566 downwards.
AAAACAAAATCAAGAGTGGAAAAAATAGATGAAAACATGAAAAATCTCATTAAAAAACCAACTGACCTAGAAAATATGTCCAAGAGAGACAATTTAAGAATTATTGGACTACCTGAAAGCCAAGATCAAAAGTAAAAAAAAACAAACTATGACATCATAATACAAGAAATTATCAAAGAAAACTGCCCAGATATTCTTGAACAAGAAAATAAAATAGCAATTGAAGTAATCCACAGATCACTTACAGAAAGGAGACCTCAAATGACAACTTCTAGAAATACAATCACTAAATTCAAGTCACCCTTCTCCAAGTCAAGGAGAAGATACTGCAAGGAGCCAGAAACAATTTAAATATCATGGAGATACAATTAGGATTACACAGGACTTAGAGGCTTCCACATTAAAGGATCAGAATACATGGAATATGATATTCAGGAAGGCAAAACATTTAGCTATCTAGCTTTACAACCCAGAGTGGCTTATGCAGCAAAAGTGAGTATATTCTTTGAGCTGAAAAAATGGTCATTCAATAAGATAGAACATTTCCAAGAATTCCTATCAAAAAAAAACAATAGTCCTAAACAAAAAATTTAATGTTCAAATACAAAATTCAAGAGAAGCCTAAATAAGTAAATAAGAAAGAGAAAATTTAAGGGACTCAGCAAGTTCAAACTGTATGTATTCCTACATGGAAAAAGGATATCTGATATTCTTAAACATTATTTTTCGTAGAGCAGATAGGAGTATATTTATATAGAGAGTGGTGAAGTAACTTGATTATGATGAAATGATATGCAAAAAATATCAAGGGGTAAAAAAGGGGATTGTACTGAGAGAAAAGAGAAGGGAGAGTTGGAATGGGGTAAATTATATAACACAAAGAGTGATGCAAATTATTTCATAGAAGGGGAAGATGAAGGTGATAATGGACAATGCTTAAACTTTACTTTCATTGTAACCAGCTCAGAGAAGAAATAATTGTACTCATAGAGGAATAGAATTCTATCTTACCCTATACAGATGTAGAAGAGGAAGTGGGAAGGAAATAAAAAGTAAAACACTGCTGAAAAGGAACAGAGTGAAAGGGAAAAGAAGAGGATCAAAAAGGTAAAATAAGATGGAGGGCAATACACAATTAATAATCATAGCTATGAATGTGAATGGGATGAATTCACCCATAAAAGAGAAGCAGATAGCAGAGGGGATCAAAAACCCAAATCTTACTGTATGTTATTTACACGAAACACATTTGAGGCAAGGTGGCACCCATAGAGTAAAGGTAAAAGATTGGAACAGAATTTAATATGCATCATCTAAAGTAAAAAAAATCAGGTGTAGCAATAATGATTTTAAAGCAAAACCCCCAAAAAAGATCTGATTAAAAGATATAGGGTCGAAGGAGGAGCATGAATCATGTAACCATGTTAAAAATGAATATTAATAAATGTTTGAAAAAAAAATAAAAAAGATATAGGGAAAGAAACTACATCTTGCTAAAAGATACTACCAACAATGAAATAATATCAATACTAAACACATGTGCACCAAATGGTATAGCATCCAGAATTTTAAGGAGAAACTAAAGGAGATAAAGGAGGAAATAGTAAAATTATGCTGGGGTGGTCCTCAACCTTCCCCTATCAGAACTAGATGAATCTAACCAAAACTATTAACAAAAAAGAAGTAAGTGAAGTTAATGAAATGTTAAAAAAAATTAGAGTGAATAAATATATGGAGAAAATTTGAATAGGGATAAAAAGGAATATACCTTCTTTTCAGCAGCACATGGAATGGATACAAAGATTCACCTTGTACTAGAGTATTAAAACATTGCAAAAAATGCAGAAAGCTAAAGGAGTAAACACAAAGTTTTCATATCATAGTATGATAAAATGTATAATTAGTAAGGGTTCATGGAGAGAATTAATTATAAACCAAATAACCTAATTCTTTAAAACTGGTGGGTTAAAGAACAGATATTAGAAAAAAAATACTGATTTTATTTTGAAAATTATAGTGAGGAGACCACATATCAAAATTTTTGGGATTTAGTCAAAGCAACACTAAGGTGAAAATTTATATTTACAAACTAGAGAAAAAGAAGATCAATGAATTGGGCATGCAACTAAAAACACTAGTAAAAGAACAAATTAAAAATCCCAATATGAAGTCTAAATTGGAAATTCTAAAAATCACAGGAGGAATTAATATAATTTAAAGTAAAAGAACTTTTGAACTAATAAATCAGACTAGGAGTTGGTTCAAAACAAATAAAATAGTTAAAGTATTGTTTAGTTAAAAAAGAAAACATAATACAATTGTAAGTGAAAAAACGAAAAGGGGAATTTCACTTCTAATGAAAAGGAAATTAAGGCAATCATTAGATATAATTTTCCCCAATTATATTAAAATTGATATGACAATCTAGGAGCAAAATGGGTATAAGTAAGAGAAAATTGTAAACAGAAACTGAAATATTGTGGCACAATTAAATGTAATGGACTTCTTTACTAATAGCAATGCAAAAACCCAGGACGATCCTTAGGGACTTATGAGAAAGGATGCTATCCACATTCAGAGAAAGAACTGTGGGAGTAGAAACACAGAAGAAAATATGTGACTGATTTCATGGTTTGTTAGACATGTGACCAGGGTTTTGGCTTTAGAAGAACACTATTATAAATATGAATACTATGTAAATAGGTATTGTTATAATATGTGTCTAACCCAGTGGAAATGCTCTTTTGCTCTTGGAGGGGGTAGGGGGGGTAGGGGACAGAAAGAACATGAATCTTGTAACCATGGAAGAATATTCTAAATAAAAATTTTTAAATTAAAAATAAAAAAAATTACTCAACTATATAAAATACTTTGGAATCCATCTACCTAGACAAACACAGGAATTATATGAACCCAACTACAGAACACTTTTCACACAAATAAAACTAGATCTAAACAATTGAAAAAACATTAATTGCTAATGGGTAGGCTGAGTTAATATAATAAAAAATGACAATCCTACTTAAATGAATTTACTTTTCAGGTCCATACCTATCAAATTACCAAAATACTATTTTATTAGAATTAGAAAGATAATAACAAAATTCATTTGGAAAAACAAAAGATAAAGAATATCAGGGGAACTACTGAAAAAGGTATTTGTAAAACTGGTAAGTGGGACTTGATTACTTCAATTTCCATTTCTGAAATCACTGGTACCATGAAATGAAATTGAGTGTCACAGAAAAGACAATAGACATATGCGTTTTACATATAGTCAAGCAAAGTATCTTGCCAGAGGAATAGAGCAAAGGATTTTATCAGTGAAAGAGATGAATAAAAACATATATGCAAAAATACCAAAAAATAAATTCAGTTCATCATATGCTAGAAGCATGATGAGTAAATAAATTTTATTGAAACCATTTAATTTTTAATGATGCTATCAAAATCAAGGAATTAAGAAAGTCAAAATCATTAAAGTATGTAATGGATTTGTGGAAAGGCATAGATAAGAGTTACCCAGGAAGGAAAGACATGGGTAAGTTGTGACTGGCATCTAAGAAAATTTTAACATTGATGAAATCACATTCTGTCAAAGTATCAAAGTAGAAATGAAGTTCAACTGAACCATCTAGTTAGACAAGAATATGCATATATAAATTATTTATAATCTTCTGGAGGGAAGGGACAATTTTAAGTTTATTTTTAATTCCAAACACCTAGAATAGTTCTTGGCATATGGCATATATTTATTAAATTGTTATCAAAGAAACAATTCTTTGTCTTGAAATGAAATAAAAATAGAAGTCCTATTGATGACATTCATTTCTGAAAAGAAAAGTAGCCAAGAGTTTAAAATTTTTTTCTACTTCCTTTACTTTTATTTTTGATTTATTAGATTATTTTGGATAAAGTCACCTTTAATGAACTCATCAAGCAAAAAATAGAGCTGCTTTACAGAGATATTAAGATAGAGTCATAAGTTATAAAATACTTGCAGATGTCAAGTTTAAAGTGAGGGTGGGGCTGTTGATGCTTCAGAGCTGTTTGTTTTTTCTTATCTTCATGAAACTGAGTAACAATATGCTATAAATAACTATGACATGGCAAGGTTTTAGGAATCAAATGAAGGGCAGTATAGAAAGCCTGCAGCAAATTTAGATAAAAATATTTGGGTTGGGCAGAGTGAAATAAATTTTAAGGGTCTGAAAACAAATACAAGAGAATCATTGAATGTTAATACTGATCAGAACATTCAAGATTATATTGTTGAACTTGACTCACTTTACAGATGAGGAAATTGAGTTCCATATAGACCAAGTGTTTAGATTAAGGTCACATAAAACCTTCTTAGTTTACCTTCTCTTTATTATATATAGTGAATCAAATCATCTTGTATTGGCTAAAACATTATCATTAATTACATGCTGATGTACCATTCACATGGTCTTTCAGAATGCAAGTCACCTTGCTTTTTCAATAATGCTCCAGTTATTATAATGTCTATATCTACATTGCCATAGGACTGATGCAGAAATTATTAGGACTTACACTTAGGAGCTAAAGTTCTATGTCAATAAGAATAAGTTATTAAATTGCAAACTTCTAGAGCATCATAACACTATGATGTTGATGGGGCCAAGATGATGGGGCTCTTGAACGCCCAATTGAATGGCACACTCTTTAAGTTTAGGAGAAAGAAAACAAGAAAGAAGTGGAAAAGAGGAGGAGAGGGAGGGGGTGGCAAAATGTTTGATGAATCCATTTGGAAAACTAGGAAGTAATTATGCTTTGCTTTCAAAAAACCTGAATATTATTTAAACCAATAATTACCTTAGTGAACACCCCAAGATTATCATAGTATAAGAATCTACAATTTGCCTAAAGAAAAATATATTGCATTATGCAAAAGTAACTTGAATATTAAGTGCAGATGAAATTCAAGTAACATATATTTGAAAAAATAGGAGCACTCATTAAAGAGTTGGTGCCTATTGGAAAAAATGAAAAGTATAGCCAATAACTGCCAAGTACCTTGATATATTGTAGAATCACACAAGAATAGTGGAGTGGTGCATTTGAAATGATGGCATAATTATAATTATGCTTGTAACCTCAAATATGTCAATTAAAATCTCTAGTTTTCAATTTGCTCATCTGTAAAAAGATGGTGTTTTAATAGATGACTACTAAAGTCCTTTCTATTTCTAAATCTATGATTTTACGAGCCTAAAGTTCAATAATTTCATGATTTTGCTGATCAGTTTACAATGTTGAAGAAAGAGTACTGAATCCACACAGCTAACATACGGAGGCTTTCAAGAGTAAATTAAGCCATTTCAGATAACAAAAAATGCTTCTGTGGTATTGAGACCCCAGATAAATATTTTCTTTTTAGACTTTCGTTAAAGGAATCTCTGTAATTGCCAAATACAGGTCATTAATTTCTTAGACTATGGACCAATTAAAAGATGTTTAATAAACCAGATACATTTTAAGAAATAACACAATTGTTAGTTTTACTGCTGGTTTTAGCTAAATGAAGAGGGAATTCTTAGCAGGAAAATGAAGCTGTTGTACAGGGGAATGCATCATGTGAGCATAAGAGAAAGGTCTCAAGCTGAGTTTTAGAGAGAAGATCCATTTTACAAGGGTTTATATTCAATTAAATAAGTGCTTCAAATCTCTGGGGAGAAGAGTTGTGGAAATATTTGAATGAACACACAGAGAAGTAAAAGTGAACTCAGTGTTTGCTATTAACTGGAGTTAATCAAGTATAATTTATGTGTTCTTTATAGTGCAAGAATTGTTCAGACACTTGGAGATCACAAAATCAGAGAAACATAAATTTAGAGTTAGCTTTATAAATTAACTAGTCCCACCTCATCATTTTATGGTTGAGGAAAATGGAAGGAGAAAAGACTTGTCCATGGCATAAATGACTTGTACAAGTTACACAAGTAACAAGTGGCAGTGCTGTGCTAGAATATTAACTTAGTGCTGTCAATTGAATATCCAGGTCTCTTCTGCTGTAACATAGCAACTGCCTTCATGGAGTATATCTAAGATATATCTATATTTCTAGTTACACAATGAGGAATAGGTGATAATGTCATAATTGAAAATGATTGCTTCTAAGGATTGCTACACTATGAATTTCAAAGACTCAATTTACATTTAAGTCTCATCCCTCTGAGATATGAACTTCAAGTTATTACTGTTCCTATGTTTTATTTTTTATTTTATGTCCAATTTTATTTATTTTTATTTTAAGTTCAATAGAAAGTGTTGAAATGTTTTAGTCAAGGTCATGTAGCTAGTGAGATATATGCAAATATATATCTTAATGGATATTATCATGAAATTATAATGTCTCCCAAAGGAATGTAAATAAAATTTCAAAAAGCTAAAAGGAATCAAGAAAACAGTGAAAATGGTTTTTATTTCCAAATATAAAGAAGAAAAACACTGATAAATTAAGTAAATTCAAAATGTAAGGTCATTCAGCTCTTCAAGAAATGAAAAAAAGAATATCACTACCACATTAAATAGTCATTTCTGGAAGTTTTACCTAAAGAAATGTTATGAAAGGAGTCAGGACAATAACATCTGCAAAAAGAGAATTCACAGGTTTTACCAGAAAATGGCTTGAGTCAATTTCAATAGAATAAAAAATAGAGGAGAACCATCTTTATTGTATAATGAGAGACCTTTTGTTGCACTTATCTGAAACTGGGGAGACCTATAACTATTCCAATAGATGGACTTGGAAATATTGGTAATAAATGGGAGTGGCCAACCTTCCTTGGTGAGTTTAAAGACCACAATATAATGAGCAAAACAAGAAAATTCTAGAGAAACTGCTTAGATATTATTTTTAAAAGATAGTCTGATTACAGAATTAATGATAAATATTTTATTTCACACCTAAATGTAAAAGGGTTACAAGAATATAGTAGTAGAAAGTAGAACTTTCCCCTTCAATGAATTATGAGCAAATAGAAACCAAGAAGTTTTACTTAAGGTTTTGATGAGTCGATACAATTTTGAAACAATGAATGATAATCTATAAAAAGAATCAACTTGGTTTAAGAATAATTGATTATATTTTTATGTGTATCTCTAATACCCATTTCTCAAATATGTAGAGCACAGGTCTAACTTCTTAAAAATGAGCCATTCTTCTCCAGGAAGTAAAAGTGTCAGAGGTTACAAACATGATTTTTCTAAACAAGAAATGAAAGGTATTAGTAGTTATAAGAAAAAATGCTCTAAATCACTAATAATTTTTAGTTGTTCAGTTATTTTTAGTACTTTTTGACTCTTTGTAACTCCATTTACTGTTTTCTTGGCAGAGATATGGAAGTAATTTGACATTTCCTTCTCCGGAATATTTTATAAATGAGGAAACTGAGCCAAATTGTGTTAAGTGACTTACCCAGGATCACATACCTAGTAAATGTCTGATGTGAGAATTTCACTCAAGAAGCAGTCTTCCTGACTCTAGACCTGGCACTTTACCCATAGTGCCACCTACCTGCCCTAAATCATTTATATTTAGAGAAGTGGGAAATGGAGGGAGGGAGATAAGTTTGATCATATTACTTAGGAAAACTTGTGTGGAAATTTGTTATTACATGTAATTGTTAAAAAAATAAAAATAAATAAAAATAAAGTAACTTTGAAATACCATCTCATATCCATCAGATTGACTACCATGACAGAAAAGGAAAATGGCAAATGCTGGAGAAGATGTGGAAAAGCAGGTACACTAAGACACTGCTGGTAGAATTGTCAAATGTTACAATCATTTTGAGGAAAAAATTGGAACTACATCCAAAGGGCTATTAAATTGGTTATAATCTTTGACTCAGATATAAACCCACATGTTCTATATGTCAAAGAGTTAAAGGAAAAACGAAAAGAATCAAGATACAAAAGAAATATTCATAGCAGCTCTTTTTCTCATAACAGTGTTAGAAATTGAAAGGATGCTCCTGAATTGGAGAATGGCTTAATAAATTGTGGTATAATTGTGTTGAAATACTATTGTTGGAGGCAGCTGGGTGGCTCAGTGGATTGAGAGCCAGGCCTAGAGACAGGAGGTCCATGGTTTAAATCTGGCCCCAGAAACTTCCTAGCTGTGTGACCTTGGGCAAATCACTTAATCTCCATTGTGTAGCCCTTACCACTCTTCTCCCTTAGAATCAATCAATTCTAAAAGAGAAGGTAAGGATAAAAACACAAAAAAGAAGTATTATTATTTTGTAAGAATGACAAAAAATGGAAAATTTTATAAAAATCTGGAATATTTTATTAGGAACTTATGCAAATTAAAGAAACAGAACCAAGGGAATATTGTTTAGTTACATCAATATTGTAATGATAATCAGAAAAAATATAGCAAAATTTGGTTCAGAGAAGTCCAATATTGCATGCCATTATGTGATAGAGAGCTGGAATGGGTTCTCGATAACAATGATACTCTTGTGCTTTCCACAAGCCAAGATTCAAATGGAGGTAGAGTTAGTGTGTGATTTTCTGTTTGCAGATGATTGTCTGCTCAATACAAATGAAAGCATGGACCAATTTCTAACATTTGCTCTAATTTTGGCCAGACAACACTAAGAAAACAGAAGTTCTCTTCCAGACTGCACTGTCTCATTCTTACATGAAAACATTAGTTATGGCAAATGAAGAAATTTTGAATGCTTTAGATAAGGAACATACCTTTGTAGGATGCTTTCCAGAGACTTTCACATAAATGATGAGATTGATGCAGTTGTCAGATCTAGCTCAGTGTTTGGGAGGCTCCAAAAGAAAGTGGGGCAGAAGAGGCATTAGATTGCCTAATAAACTGAAGGTCTTCATAGGTGTAGTACTGAACTAAGTTTTGTATGCCTGTGGACCTGGATAGTATATCAGTGCCATGCCAGGAAATTGAATCACTTCTATTTGAATAATTTTAGGAAGATTCTGACACCTGGAAGAATAGGTTACCAGAAACAGAGGTTATTTCTAAGGCTGAACTACTGAGCATTTTAACTGCTTCAGAGAGCAAAATTCCAACGTGCTTGCCACATTTTTCAAATTCCAAGTGTATATTTGCCTAAAAATTAATTTTACATAGAACTTACACAAGGAAAGTGTTCACACAGGGGTCAGAAGAAGCAATGTAAGGTCATTTAAAGGTCTTTCTGAAGAACTTTGCTGTGGATTATGAAACATGGGGCATATTTGACACAGGATAATCCAGAATGGCTTGTCCATATTAAAGGTGTTGTGTTCTAAGAGCAAAGCAGAATTTCAGGAGCTCAAAAGAAAAATGAGATATAAAGAACATAGATGGGCAACTAGGTGGCTCAGTGGATTGAGAGCCAAGCTTAGAGATGGGAGGTCTTGAATTCAAATCTACTATCAGACACTTCCTAGCTATGCAAATCTGGGAAAGTTACTTAACTCTAGTTGCCTAGTCCTTAAAAATTTTCTGCCTTGGAACCATCATGTAGTATTGAATTTAAGATGAAGGTAAAGGTTTAAAAAATAAAATCTAGACACTTTTAACCTCCTTTCATGGTACCAGAGAATCCTTGCAGGTACTGATATATGTGTATCTATGTAGACAAAGTGTATTTATTTGGGGAAGTGAACAGACTTCTTCTATTTCATTATTTACTAAGAGGCATTTCTAAAAACCATTTTAGAAAAATCTGATTATCATTGCACTGACCTGCTCCATAGTTTTCCAGGCTTCCCTATAGTCTTTCACTTCAAGTATAAATTTCTCAGTCTGGAACCTATGATCATATTTACATTTACACAAACCCCTGTCTAAACAAGAGAATATGAGTATTTTTTCCAGATTAACTTTTATCTATAGCATCATTGCCTATAATCTATGATCAAATCAAGTAATTCCCCTCTTTTGAAATTATTTTCTTTTTCATTTATTTGCTTTGATATTTTCCTTATAGTAGAATATATGCTCCTTTTAGTATTTCTACTCTCAGTCTAGTCGGAATGCTTCATCTGAAGAGGGTCCTCAAATGCTTCTTCTGGTGAACTGAGTTATCTTGTTAATTTTCTATGATCATATCATGCATGTTTTTATGTTCATATATTTATTTATGTTGTTTCTTTCACTTGAAATGCCCCCATTCTCTATATTCCATAATTACACAGACTGTCAGTAAAAGCTGAATAAGAAAAATACAAAAATATCACAATTTTCCTTTACATGATCTTTCAGCAGATGGCTCTTGGGGACAAGTAACTTTTTATGGACTTGTTTTTAAAAATCCTTTATATTTTATACTTTATCCTATACAATGTGCCAACCTAGTTAAATGTCAGATTCTTTAGGGAAGAGACTGTTACACTTTTGTCTTTGAATCTAGTTCCTGGAACATAGTGGGTGTTTAATTAAAGCTTCTTGAATTCAATGAAATTGAGTTGCTGTTTCTGGGAAATCAGATTTGGCTTCCCTGATTTTCTTTCACAAACTGAATAACTTTCAGTACATTTTCTTTTTAATAGCACATGCTTATTTAATCTAAGGTAGAAAGGATAGAAAATTATATTGAAGATGATAGATTTTATAAAACAGTATAAAATGACAAACATTTGAAATATATTATCTCTGTTAAAATAAAATGACAAATGACATGTATCATGCTGCTGTGTGTGTATCTTCACCTATTTGTATCTTCACCTGGCAACTGAGAGAAGAGTAGAAACTGTCTTTTTTGTGAGGACAAAATACCAATTTTTAAAGAATGAAAAATCCCACTTTCTCCAATAATGTATCATGCCCTGGTCCTCAGGAGCATCAATATTTCACTGTCTACTATGAGGAAAAGCAAGAGTTGAATACTTACATATAGCTGAAATGCATCTGGGAAGAACTTAGAGTTCCTGGCATACAGAACTTTACTTCCAAGATTCAATACTATTAATAATATGAAAGGGAATTGGTTCTACATTCAACAGGCCATAAAAATTGCACAGAAAATGTAATAAAAGTGAAGAAATATAAAGGAGGCTTATAAAGTGAAAGTTTTAAAGTTTCATAGAATCAAGTCTTATCACTATTGAAGCCTTTTCTGCAATCTTCCTAATTATTTAAAGGCAGAACAGATCTTGAGTTCCTCTCCAAGAAAAAATATTATAAGAAAGATTTTAAAGATCTTGGTTTCTGATTCCTGTTCTTTTTCTGAATAGCAATGAACATTCACTTAATTATAACACATCCACGTCTCTTCATCTATAAACTAAGGGAATCACTTGGCCTCCCTACTTCATAGGGTTGTTTTGAGGATCAAACAAGATGATGCATGAGAAAAGCAATTTGCAACTGTAGAGCACTATATAAATGCCAAGGATAATTTTATGATGTAATTACTATTGAGTGAAAGTATTTTGAGAAGTGGTATACTAACTGATATTTATGTAACACTTTAAAGATTACAAAGTCTTTTTTATATGTTATTGCACTAGTGCCTTTTAGCAACAGCCCTAGAAAGTTGTATTATCTTCATTTTCCATGTATGCCTGGAAACCAAAACTTCATAGCTCAGGCAATAATGAAAATATCCAAAGAAAGAAGAGATGGGAGAGTGGAATTGGGACAGTATGTTAGCAGTGATGTGAGATATGGTCCAATTGTGCCAAGTTTTGCAAGGATAAAAGGGGTGGTAAGTTAGAAAAGGGGAGGGAGAAGAAAAAGGTGAGAGAGGCAGATAGAAAGACAAGAAAGAAAATAGAAACATGATCATTAGATTTCCATTACCAAGGTTGCATCATCTGGGCATAAACAAGCTCAATTTAAAGAATAGCATCAATAAATGAAATAATGATTAAAAATAACTTCATTATTTTTATGCAGCACTTTAAATTCATCCAAAGGATGCTACATGCTTTTCTGATTTGTTCCTCAGAACAACAAAATGACATTTAATTAAGTCATTCTTTTTGTGGAAATCTCCTTTGAAGGGTGCAAGGATGGAGAAAATGTAATGATTCCCAGGCAGGGGCCTGAAGATGCAAGAGTTAATAACATAAATAAATCTTCAAAGTGGATAGAGTTGAAGAAAACTATCAGTTTTTTAAGAGTCAGAAAAAACTTTGTGTTGGATAGAATATAAAACATTCTGGGGAAGATAACATGATTTCAATACTTAACCTTTTTTTAATGAATCATTTCAATTTACTAGACAGAAATTTTCTTGAGTCACCAAGTATAAATGGAACTGAGCCTCAAAGAGACTTAGTGATTGTCATTTGTCATACAGCTAATGGATAGAATCAAATCTGGCCTTCTTGACTTGAGGTGCTCATTATAGTCATGAAGACTTGCTACTTTTGAGTAAGAAGTATTGTATAAATGAAAGTAATTGTGTACATAAATTATAAAGGCACATGCATGCTAACAAATTATATTTCATAATAGGAAATATTGAGACAATTTCAAAATCGATGATTTGGATTCTTGAGATGGTGAAAAGGGGATGCATATCTTCATTTCACTGAATTATTTATATTGTTGCCTAATCATCTTACACTTTTTCTGTGGAAATATGGCTAAAGATCAGTTCTATACCTGCATTTTATCATCTAGCAAAACTGATTTGAATAAATGGTAAAAAAAATCTTATTGCTTCTGAAACACACTGCCTCAGAGGGAAAATTATGACTACATAAGATTTAGTTATTTTAATTTATAGAAAATTATATTAAGAGAAATTATTTAGAGGGGCCGAAAAAGAAAACCTGAGCAAACACATTAGCTTTAAAAAAATAACTGTTTATCTCATCTCCACAATGTTTGTTACAATATAAATCCAACATTAAGCTTCTTTTCTTTTTACCAAATTTGATCAATCATATGCTTTATACCATTTCTCTTCCTAAGAATTTATCTACACCTATAAAATGTGAAAATGTGAAAATGCTGTTTTTTAATGGTCAAATGGGGAAAGTAAATCAGTTCTCATGGAATAGTTTTCCAAAAGTAGAATTTCCTGGCAAAGCATATATGCAACTAACTTGGACCTTGATCAAAAAACCTTTCAAATATCAATTACTTCCAAAGGACATTCACTTAACATATATATATATACATATATATATATATTTATATATCAGCCCTTAGAAATAGTTAGGTCAATATAATTGAATATTCTTCCTGTTGCCTGAATAGGATTGCTCTGTGACTGAACAAATGCCAATTAGTTCTATTACCCAAAGGTTTCTACTTGCAATCCCAGATCATCTTATAATTTCTAAAGAACTACCTCAAACTGTGTCATAGACTGAAATGCATCCATTTAAGTATGATTAAAGAGATTGTAGTCTTCTGATTTCATGCAAATATATCATGTGATTATCTAGATAAAATTGGTAAACTTTTGATTTCAGTAAATAGTTTGGAATGAATCAATCCTATTATCTATAACAGAGAAAAGCTAAGAAATTAGGGTCCAAGGAACAAGAATTAAGGTGCTTCCAAGGAATCTCTTTTCAATGCTTAAAAAGGGGGTAAAATTAACTTCACATGTATCATTCAAACTTGGAATGGTCACATTCTATAGCTGGGTTAGAGCATAGAAAAATTATTTTTATTTAAAAGAAAGAATTAAATATGGGTGTGAGTAATTTCAATATCATTTTATATTGAGGATACATATATACATACAAACGTACATATAAATATTATATGTATATATATATAATCTTTGAAGATATAATCTAATGTGGAAATTAAGGAAATAAGGGAGGGAAGCTTTTGGGTAAAGATTAATTGAGGCACAGACATAAATGTTATTGTTATCTGAAAATTTGAATTTAAAAAGGAAATGAAAAAGATGAGTAAGTGAGGACACACAGAAGCCTGGCAGAGAGGAATCATACAGTAATGATGAGAGCTTTCAATTATTTACATATTTTTTGAGTGTTCAGACAGTCATCGATAATTTCTTAACTTGTCTTAAAAATAATTCCTTTTATTGGAATTTGGGAAGGGGAGGAGAAGGCAGGGGAGGGATGGAGAGAAGGGGAAGAGAGACCAGAATGATATAGTTAATAGATCCTACTCTAATAAATTCATTTTACCTACTTCTTTTACAGATGAGAGCATTAAGGTCCAGAGGGGAGAAAGGAAGTTTCTTGCCCAGTCACAAGGTGAATTAATAATAGAGCCAAAGTTAGAATCCAAAACTGTCAACTCTCAGCCCAGTGTTCTTTCCAAGTCACATAGAGTCAACTAAATAAGTCATTGTGGCAAAAAAAATCCTAAAAAATTTGATAATCAGGTTGTTTGCTAACACTACACTTTACTTGGCACTTCAGAGCACTAGACCTCAAGACTTTGGTCTAATCTAGAGTTATTCCTCTGGATTTGTTACCTTCCTTCTGCTTTCCTTATGAAATAAAGTCATTTTTCCTTCTCTTGATGCTCTTTACTTTTCTTCCCCCCACTAACATTCCTAGATTCATCAGAAACCAGGGACCCATAAATGATCAGTAAAATGAAATTATAATCTCAATGAGATTATCATCAATAAAGACAAATTCATTGTTGTGGAAATTATGGAAACATTTAAACTAGGCTAATATGACTTTTTTATTTTATAAAAGAGAAAGAGAAAACCAAGTCAAATTTGAAATCTATCCCAGATTTTGTAGAAATAGTATCATAGAATTTATAACTTGGATAACTAAAATTGGATGGACAAAAATTCTGCAAGGCAAGTTACTCTAAGATGGATAGGAAGCTCTTAAGAATAAAATTTGTAGGGTAGAAATGTAAACATTTCTGATGAGAAGTAAAAATTATATTTCTCTAAAAGAATGATATGGATGTAAGGGAATTCACCAATCCACTTAAATTTTTAAAAAAAGATATCTATAGAAAAGAGACAGTCAGCAGAGGACTTATGTATAAAATCAATGTAATATGTAAGGATGATTCCAGGGATGTTCAATAGTAGAATGAACTGAAATCCATGAGACAATATATATATATATATATATATANTATAAAAGAGAAAGAGAAAACCAAGTCAAATTTGAAATCTATCCCAGATTTTGTAGAAATAGTATCATAGAATTTATAACTTGGATAACTAAAATTGGATGGACTAAAATTCTGCAAGGCAAGTTACTCTAAGATGGATAGGAAGCTCTTAAGAATAAAATTTGTAGGGTAGAAATGTAAACATTTCTGATGAGAAGTAAAAATTATATTTCTCTAAAAGAATGATATGGATGTAAGGGAATTCACCAATCCACTTAAATTTTTAAAAAAAGATATCTATAGAAAAGAGACAGTCAGCAGAGGACTTATGTATAAAATCAATGTAATATGTAAGGATGATTCCAGGGATGTTCAATAGTAGAATGAACTGAAATCCATGAGACAATATATATATATATGTATATATATATATATATAATGCTGTAGAGGGAGGAGGAATGAAGGATAAGAGAAAAGATGAGAAGACTTTTTGATATAGGGTAGGAAAGAATAAATAACAGAGAGAGATGGTAGGTAGCTTCACTTCTTTAGTTACTTTTGTTTCCTCTACTTAAGACCAAACAAAAATAGTTAACATGCAGTTGATACCAACACGAGTGAAGTGAAAGTTCAAGTTAGGTGAGAAACTCAACTCAGTTAGTTCAGATGAACTACATTTTCAGGTACCAAAATAATTTTCAGATGCAATTTGCGATCCATTGCCAAAGCAATTGGAATGATTTGGGTAAGAGTAGGATAAATAACTCTGTAGCAGTGAAGGGCAAATGACCTTATTTTTAAAAAAGTGAAGATAATAAAACCTGAAAAGTAATGGACAGTCTGTTTGACTTTGAATCTTTGCCATATCATAGAATGGTTTGGTAAAGGTATTCTTAGTGAACATTTATAAAAGAAAGCATTATTTACCATGGATTCATCAAGTACTAGTTATTCCATGCAAAAAGTTTTCCTCTTAGGTTTACTAACATGCTTCATCAGGTGAATGCTGTAGAACAGTTATCTAGAAGGCTTTGTGTGTGTATGTTTTGGGGTGTGAGAGTTTATACTCTCGCCTTTACTTATTACATTTTCTCTTTCTCTATCAGAAACATCACCAATGACTTCATTTAACATTATTTACCACATTCCACTACTAAACTGGAATTTTTAATTCAGATAGATATTTAGCAAAGGATTTGATATGCTCAGGTTTTTCCTACATAAAAGATAGAGATGTGAGTTAGACAATTATTATGGTGGGATTGATTTTGAAATGATAAATGACTCAATTGACTCATCTTCTTTGAGGTCATTCCATATATCCTTTAAGGTTATTTTTAATTGAGTACCCATGCTTAGGCCTGTGATATTTTTTTAACAATTTTATCACTTACTTGAAACAAGAAATGGATGTCCTGTTCATCAAATGACCAGATGGTACAAATGTAGAAAGTATGACTGTCACACTGGTTATAAGTCAGGATTTCAAAGGATCTTGACACACTATCACAATGGGCCAAATTAAATAAGTTCATTGAATTTTATCAAAAAGATGTTCAATATGAATGAATTTAAAATCTTGTACTTGGTTTCAAATAATGAATTTCACAAGTGTGTGGAGACCTAGATAGGGGAGACCTAGGCAGAGTGTATTTTTTAATTTAAAAAGCTATAGATTTTAGTGAACTAGCTCAGTGAGTAAGCTATGCAATATAGAAACCAAGTAAGCCAGTTTCACATTAGCATTCAATAATAGATATATAGATTCTAGGAAGGAAATGTTGATAGTTTCACTGTGACATATTTGAATGACTTATTCCAAAAGTGTACTTTTCATACTTAACAGCTTGATGAAATAATTTCTACACTAATCTAATGTAAAGGAAAATATTATTTTGGTAATAATAATAATAGATAGAAAAGAAATACTGACAGATAAAATGACATTTAATTGAATTATAGATACACATACATGAAATGCCAGTATTTTTTTTAAAATAGAGGACAAAAAAATGAGAAGCAAAAAGAATAATATTTTTCAAATTTTATTATTCCATTTTTTTTAAAAAGAAGGAAAACTTACACTGTAAGTATCAAATGAATGCTTTTCTAATAATGAACAACAGCATTACAGTTTCTGAATTTGAGCTACTATAATATCTAAAGGTATAAAAATAGCGTTGTTAAAATTGATCTTTAACATAAATTAATATTTGGTAGGCAATGTAGTTAGATTTTTCCATATACCTTTCCTCATAGACAATTGGAAAATACTTGTTATTCATTTTTTTTTAATTTTAAACCCTTAACTTCTGTGTATTGACTTATAGGTGGAAGATTGGTAAGGGTAGGCAATGGGGGTCAAGTGACTTGCCCAGGGTCACACAGCTGGGAAGTGTCTGAGGCCAGATTTGAACCTAGGACCTCCTGTCTCTAGGCCTGGCTCTCAATCCACTGAGCTACCCAGCTGCCCCCATTGTTATTCATTTTTATTTCAAATAGTTTCTTTTATGTGAAGCACAAATTTATAAAAATCTGATAAAGATATTAAACATAAATATAAATTTGGACAAGATTTATGTAAATCCCATTTCACAAATGAATTTTTTTTCCATTTATTAATATTTACTTTTTAGGAGAGTTAACATGGTTACATGATTTATGCTCTTACTTTCCCCTTCTTCCCCCGAATTTCCCCCCTCCCATGGCCAATATGCATTTCTACTGGTTTTAACATGTGTCATTGATCAACACTTATTTACATATTATTGATAGTTGCTTTGGTGTGATCATTTTGAGTCTACATCCCCAATCATGTCCTCATAAACCCATGTGTTCAAGTAGTTGCTTTTCTTCTGTGTTTCCTCTCCTGCAGTTCTTCCTCTGAATGTGGGTAGCGTTCTTTACCATAAGTCCCTCAGAATTGTCCTGGGTCATTGCATTGCTGCAGGACAGAAGTCCATTACATTCTATATTACCATAGTGTATTGGTCTCTGTGTACAATTTTCTTCTGGCTCTGCTCCTTTCACTCTGAATCAATTCCTGGATGTCTTTCCAGTTCACATGGAATTCCTCCAGTTTATTATTCCTTTAAGCGCAATAGTATTCCATTACCAGCATATACCACAATTTGTTCAGCCATTCCACAATTGAAGGGTATATCCTCATTTTCCACTTCTTTGCTACCACAAACAGCGTGGCTATAAATATTTTCGTGCAAATCTGTTTATCTATGATCTCTTTGGGGGTACAAACGCAACAATGGTATGGTTGGATCAAAGGGCAGGCATTCTTTTACAGCCTTTTGAGCTTAGTTCCAAATTGCCATCCAGAATGGTTGGATCAGTTCACAACTCCACCAGCAGTGCATTAATGTTCCAATTTGGCCATGTCTCCTCCAACATTCATTACTCTCCCCTTCTTTCATTTTAGCCAATCTTCTAAGTGTGAGGTGATAACTCAGAGTTGTTTTGATTTGCAATTCTCTAATTATTAGAGATTTAGAACATTTTCTCATGTGCTTATTGATAGTTTTGATTTCTTTATCTGAAAATTGCCTATTCATTTCTCTTGCCCATTTATCAATTGGGGGATGACTTGATTTTTTATACAATTGATTTAACTCCTTGTATATTTGAGTAATTAGACCCCTGTCAGAGTTTTTTTATAAAGATTTTTTCCAAATTTGTTGTTTCCCTTCTGATCTTGGCTGCAATGTTTTGGTTTGTACAAAAGCTTTTTAGTTTTATATAATCAAAATAATTTATTTTACATTTTGTAATTTTCTCTAACTCTTGCTTGGTTTTAAAATATTTCCTTTCCCAGAGAACTGACGAGTATACTATTCTGTGTTCACTTAACTTATTTAGAGTTTCCCTCTTTATGTTCAAGTCATTCACCCATTCTGAATTTATCTTGGTGTAGGTTGTGAGATGTTGATCTAAAACTAATCTCTCCCATATTGTTTTCCAAATTTCCCAGCAGTTTTTGTCAAATAGTGGATTTTTGTCCCAAAAGTTGGACTCTTTGGCTTTAGCACAAGCTGTCTTGCTGATATCACTTACCCCAAGTCTATTCCACTGATCCTCCCTTCTGTCTCTTAGCCAGATTTGAACCTAGGACCTCCCGTCTCTAGGCCTGACTCTCAATCCACTGAGCTACATTGAAATCAATGTTTTTCCAATTGTTTAGATCTAGTTTTAATTGTTTGGAAAGTGTTTTGTAGCTATTTTTGTATAATTCCTGTGTTTGTTTTGGTAGATAGATTCCTAATTATTTTATATTATCTAGGGTGATTTTAAATGGTGTTTCTCTTTCTACCTCTTCCTGCTATGATGTGTTGGAAATATAGAAATGCTGATGATTTATGTGCATTTATTTTGTATCCTGCAACTTTGCTAAAGTTGTTGATAATTTCTACAAGCTTCTTAGTTGATTCTCTAGGATTTTTCAAGTAGACCATCATACCATCTGCAAAGAGTGATAGCTTAGTCTCCTCATTGCCTATTTTGATACCTTCAATTTCTTTTTCTTCTCTAATTGCTACTGCTAGTGTTTCTAGTACAATGTTAAATAGTAAAGGAGATAATGGGCATCCTTGTTTCACTCCTGATCTTATTGTAAAGATCTAACTTCTAATTGGAAAGGTTTAATTTCTAATTTATCTTCATTGCATATGATGGTTGTTGATGGTTTTAGGCATATACTGTTTATTATTTTTAGGAATGGTCCTTCTATTCCTAAACTTTCCAGGGTTTTCAATATAAATGGGTGCTGTGTTTTGTGAAA
The DNA here is from genome assembly GCF_016433145.1 of Gracilinanus agilis. Lineage (NCBI taxonomy): Eukaryota > Metazoa > Chordata > Mammalia > Didelphimorphia > Didelphidae > Gracilinanus > Gracilinanus agilis. The sequence goes on along the minus strand of NC_058130.1, from coordinate 43,261,761 downwards.
GGTTTTTTCAGCATCTATTGAGATCATCATGTGATTTTTGTTTGTTAGATTGTTGATATGGTCAATTATGTGGATGGTTTTCCTAATTTTGAACCATCCTTGCATTCCTGGTATAAATCCCACCTGATCATGTTGGATGATCCTTTTCATTACTTGGTGGAGTCTCTTTGCTAGTATTCTATTTAAATTTTTGCATCTATATTCATTAGGGAGATTGGTCTGTAGTTTTCTTTCTCTGTTTTTGATCGACCTGGCTTTGGAATCATTACCATATTTGCATCATAAAAGGAATTTGGTAGGACTCCTTTGCTTATTATTTCAAATAATTTGTATCATATTGGGATTAATTGTTCTTTGAATGTTTAATAGAATTTACTTATGAATCCATCAGCCACTGGAGATTTTTTCTTAGGGAGTTCTTTGATGACTTGTTCAATTTCTTTTTCTGAAATGGGATTATTTAAGTATTTTATTTCTTCTACTCTTAATGTAGGCAATTTAAATTTTTGTAAATATCCATCCATCTCAACTAGATGGCTACATTTATTGCCATATAATTGGGCAAAATAATTTTTAATGATTGCCTTGATTTCCTCTTCATCAAAGTTGAGGTGTCCCTTTTCATCTTTGAAACCAATGATTTGGTTTTCTTCTTTCCTTTTTTTAATTAGATTGACCAGTACTTAGTCTATTTTATCTGTTTTTTTCAAAATACCAGTTTCTAGTCTTATTTTTTAATTCAATAGTTCTTTTACTTTTGATTTTATTAATTTCTCCTTTGATTTTTAGTATTTCTAATTTAGTTTTCATCTGGGGATTTTTAATTTGCTCGCTTTCTAATTTTTTAAGTTGCATGCCAATTCATTAACCTCTGCCCTCCCTAATTTGTTAATGTATGCATTCAAGGATATAAATTTCCCCCTGAGTACTGCCTTGGCTGCATCCCACAGAGTTTGGTAGGATGTCTCATCATTGTCATTCTCTTCAATGAAATTTTGATTGTTTCTATGATTTCTTCTCTGACTAGCTGGTTTTGGAGAATCATATTATTTAATTTCCAATTAGTTATTGATTTGCCTGTCCAGGTGCCCTTACTAATTATTATTTTCATTGCATTATGATCTGAGAAGGTTACATTTATTATTTCTGCTCTTTTTCATTTGTTTGCAATGTTTCAAAGCCCTATTACATGGTCAATCTTTGCGAATGTACCATGTGCACCTGAAAAGGTGTATTCCGTTTTGTCTCTATTTTTCTCCACATATCTATTAAATCTAATTTTTCTAGGACTTCATTCACCTCTCTTACCTCTTTCTTATTTATTTTTTGGTTTGATTTATCTAGATCTGAAAGAGGAAATTTTAGATTTCCCACTAACATATTTTTACTATCTATTTCCTTCTTGAGCTCTACCACTTTCTCCTTTACAAATTTGGATGCTATGCCATTTGGTGCATACATATTGAGCACGGTTATTTCCTCATTGTATATAGTGCCTTTTATCAGGATGTAATTACCTTCCCTGTCTTTTTTAATCATATCTATTTTTACTTTGGCTTTGTCAGAAATCATGATCACCACTCCTGCATTTTTTTTTCTCATTTGACACCAAAAATATTTTGGTAAAGCCCTTTACCTTAAATTTGTGTATGCCTCATATGTGTTTCTTTTAGACAACATATGGTAGAATTTTGGTTTCTAATCCACTCTGCTATTTGCTTCTGTTTTATGGGCGAGTTCATCCCTTTCACATTCAGAATTATAATTATGAGTTGTTTATTTGCTGACATTTTCGTATCCTCTCCTAGTTCTATCTCTTCTTCTTACACTATTTTCTTTTAAACCAGTGGTTTGCTTTATGCCAGTAACCTTTGTCTCCTCCCTTGATTTACTTCCTTTTTCCCCCCTCCCTTATTATTCTCCTCTTTTTATTTTTAAGGCCTAATGAATTCCCTCCCCCTTCTTCTTCCCTCCCTTTTTTGGACCTCCCCACTTCCCTGTTCCCCTTGGTTTATGCCTTCTGACTTTCTCAGTAGGGTTAGATAGAGTTTTATATCCCAATGGATATAGCTACTCTTCCCTTTCAGGGTTAATTAAACTGAGAGTAAGGTTTAAATATTACCTCTTAATGCTCTCTTTCTCTCCTGCTTATTATAGTATTCATCCCCTCCCCTTCCCATGCCCTCTTTGTGTGTAATAGAATATCCTATTTTCTTATTCCTTCAAGATTCTCTTGGTGTCCTCTCCTATTCACCCCCCTCTTTCCCACCCACATCATCTTAGACCATTTAGTATTCCAACCTCTCCCTATGAATAATTCTTCTAATTACTATAATAGTGAATACTATAATGGTGAACAAAGTTCACTACAGAGAATTATACATAACATTTCTCCACTTATGAATACCAATAATTAGATCTTATTGAAGCCCTTAAAGAGGTAAAATTTTAAAAATATGAGTTTTCTTACTTTCCCATCTGTTTCTTATTTACCTTTTCAAGTTTCTCTTGATTTTTGTGGTTGGATATAGAACTTTCCATTTAGTCTTGGTCTATTTTGTGCAAATACTTGGAAATCTTCTATCCTGTTGAATGCCCAAACTTTCCCCTGGAAGTATATAGTCAGTTTTGATGGGTACCTGAACCTTGGTTGTAGACCCAGTTCTCTTACCTTTCTGAATATCATATTCTAAGCCTTATGGTCTTTTAGTGTGGAGGCTGCCAGATCCTGTGTGATCCTGATTGGTGCTCCTTGATATCTGGATTGTCTCTTTCTGGCTTCTTGTAAATTTTTTTCTTTTACTTGGAAACTCTTGAATTTGGCTATTATATTCCTGGGTGTTGTCTTTTCTGGGTCTAGTGTAGAGGGTCATCTATGGATCCCTTCAATGTCTATATTGCTGTCTTGTTGTAGAACTTCAGGGCAATTTTGCTGAATAATTTCTTTTAGTATGGAGTCCAGATTTCTATTAAATTCTGCTTTTTCAGGAAGTCCAATGATTCTCAGATTGTCTCCTCTAGACCTGTTTTTTGATCTGTCAATTTCTCATTGAGATATTTCATAGTTCCTTCTATTTTATCAGTTTTTTGACTTTGTTTTATTTGTTCTTGCTATCTTGATAGATCATTGTCTTCTACTTGCTCAATTCTTGTCTTTAGGGACTGGTTTTCTGCTGTAAGCTTTTGATTTTCCTTTTGAATTTGGTCTGTCCTGTTTTCTAGCTGTTTGATTTTGGTCTCCAATTTGCTTATCAATTCTTTTGATTTGGCGGCATCTTTTTGAATTGACCAATTCTAGCCTTTAGAGGCTGGTTTTTGGCTACAATCTTTTGTTTTTTGGCTACAATCTTTTGGTTTTCCTTTTCAATCTGGTCATTTCTGGTCTTTGATTTACTTGCCTCACTTTCCAATTGTGAAATTCTGCCTTCCTTTTAAACTGTTATTTTCTTGCCAGCTCTCTTCCATCTTTCTCATAATATCAGATTTGAACTCTTCAAGACCTTGTGACCCATTTTCATTGTTTTGGGAAGTTTGGGTATCGTTACTTGTTTGTTCTCCTCTGCTGTTTGCTCTGTTGTCTGGATTTTTTCTGTGTAAAAGTTGTTGAGTGTTAAAGATTTCTTCTTCATCTTTCTCTTCTGGTTTTCCTGATTCTGGCTTGCCATTGTGTGAGCTGGGTGCCCTCTCAGTTTTATGCTCTCACACAAGATCTGTCTGCGCTCTTTAGGCTCCTGAAGTCCCAGGTCTGGTTGTTCTCTGGGTCAAGCCTCCTGGTGGACTCCTTGCTTGTTCTTCTGCCTGAAGCTCCTTTGACAGTCTCAGGGTGCTGCTTCCACTGTCAAGCACCTCTCTGCACTGGATCCCCACTCAAGGTCCACTCCTGCACTCAGGATCAGCCCCTTCATCTGTGCCTTAGCCCCACGCCTATGTCCGTACCTCTGCCTGCACCTGCGCTTAAGATCTGTGTTCAAAGTCTGTGAGTTCTTTAGCCTCTTGGGGTCTTAAGACTTGCTGCTCTCAGGAACAAGCCCTAGTGAGCTGCCAGCGACTTAATGGGTGCCTGAAACTTGCTCTAATTCTTTTGTGCTGGCTTTCGCACTGTAGGTGGTATGGGGTGGGGGAGGGGGTTGCTCAGTTCACATTTTAGTGAGAGCTGTTTCACCCCTTTATAGCATGGAAATGTCCCGAACCAAAGTACCTTTAATGCTGCTCCCTGTTGTGGGGTCCCTTCGTTCATCTGGATTTGTTTTTATGTCTTCTTGAGGAGTCCTATATGGGTGGGTTAGGAGAGGTCAAGCAGCTCCTTATTACTCTCCCGCCATCTTAACCCAGAAAAAACTCACAAATGAATTTTAATAAAAAGAAGCATCTCCAAAATATCCAATTTAAGCTACTACTAAATTGCACCAGTAATGAAACATTTAATTTTCTTAATTGATTCTTTATTTTTGAAACCAATAACAATCTCAAAAGAATGCATATTTTGAAGAGTCAAATCTAAGTATAAAGTTTCACATACAAACTAAAATTTGTACTTAACAATAAAAATATCATATCTTATAATTCACTTTATTCAAACACAAATTCACATGATTTTAAAACAAATTACATTTGTCACATAGAATCATACAATTGAAGTAATACACATTTTATTTCTTTATCATCATGCTAATATCATTGTTTACATTGATTCTGGTATCTAAATGCAGTTATATATAGTTCCATGTAGGTTCAAGATAATATTTTAGTCAAGAGCAAGTTCAAGTAAAAATGCACCATTAGGAACTTAACAGTCAAAATGAAATGTTGTGGCTAAGAACTCTTGAACAATTGAGGTTTCACAGAGATTATGTAGCACACAGAAAAACAAAAGATTTTTTAAGGGTAGGAACATTTTATTATTGCCATTGTGTGAATTACCATAAAATATTTTAATTGCCTCATTATTCCTTTTAAGTGCTTTACACAGCACTCCAAAATTTCTTGCACCTCTTCAGTTGAATAATCCTATTGATCTGATATTGGTATGGTGGAGTTCTATTCCATTATGGGGCACCATATTTTTAAAGGGCACTGATAAATTAAAGACAATCGACTTTCATGTATTATGAGGAAAATTTGAAATAAAAAAATGGCCATATTATGAAAAGTCCTAGTCACACTTCTTAGACCCTTCTGGATCATTTTCTACCTACATGTCAATTATCTTGTCACCTTTAGACTGACTATACTGGAGCCAACCAGATGTTTATTAGTCGTTACTTGACATAGCTATATTAACAAAATCTAAAGCCATATCACTCACTTTAATCTCTGTACTGCATCACATGTATATCAGTAAATTCTTGTCCCTTTATGATATTCCACATTTTTCCAGCTCCTCATATTCTCCCATTGGAATGGAAGCTCATAAAAAGTATGAGTAGACTTTTTCCCTTGATTTTATAGTCCTGGAGGTTAATAGTATGTGGAATAAGGAAAGATATTAATAAATGCTCTTTCTACATATTTCTCTAACTGTGGAGTTTTGGCTTAGAAAAATATGGATATAATATCACAGTACTATATGAAGAACTTTTACACTTTTATATTCTGCCTCAGAATGCAGAGCAAGAACAATGGATAAAAGTGGGAAAGGGGCTAGCCTTAAAGTAATAAAAATCTTTCAAATATTTAGGATTATCCTAAAGGAAAATTGGTTGCCTTGTGATAGATGGAATCCACTATAATGGAAGGCTTCTGCCTAAGGGGAGATGACCATTTGATGGGTATATCGTAAAAGGAATTCTTTTCTCATTAAATTTTGGAATAAATTGACACTGAAGTACCCTCCAAAACTTAAATTCTATGACTAAAATATTAAAGGAAATGTAAGAGTAAGAAAAATCCAGAAACACTGATTCATTACTGCTCCTTGTTAGTGTACTATAGTGGGGTACCCTAATGCAACAGAACAGTAATGACTAGCAAACTGTCATATTATAAAAAATGAATTGGGATTGAATAGGAATATTATAGAGTATATTCATGTTATTTTCACAAGTATGTCTATGATGATCTAAGAACCTCATTATTTCTTTTGTGTCAGAAGTACCTTCTGATAGGGTCATGGAAAAATCTTGGGGACATTATAATTGACTGACTCATCTATTTCTCTTCTTCTCCACCTTAGATATATGGTAATTTTACTATAAGAAATTACTTAGGCAGTGATTGTGAACTCTTTTATAAGCATCTGGATTCATAGTTTCAAATAATTATTTTTAAATTTTTAAGGAAATAAATATAATTTTTATTTAGATCTCTAATATCTCCTCTAACCTTTGACAGAATTCAAAATGTCACAATTGTAATTTTTTTCTACTCACATAAGCAATTCCTCTATTTATTAGATGATTAAGAGATCATGTTCTTTATTGTCCTTATTCTCTATTCTAATTTTTAATTTTTTCCCCAAATTATATATTGATATAATATTCAACAATTCTTTTCTGACAACCCATGTGCTCTCCCTTCCTCCCCTTTATTCACCTCCTCAGGATGGGAGATAATATGATATAGGTTTTATATGTGTTATCAACAAATACACATTTCCTTGTTCATCATAATGTGAGAAAAGGCAAATATTATTTCTCATTCTCTTTCAGTCTGTGTGCCATAATTCCATTTAACTATGTGAATGGCTTTATTGAAATTTTTTGTAAAAATATTAAAGATATATTTAAAAGATTTCACACAAACAAAATCAATGCTACTGTAAGAATTAAATTTTAATGGCTTGACTAAAATATATGATGATTATAAATAATAGTGGTGTTTGCCAACTCAAAGTAATATTGCTCAAAGTTGGAGTGACTTTAATAGCTTTTATTTACAAAAGAGGTGGAAAGGGTGAAGGCAGGGAAATACAAAAGGGTAGAGAAAACATTAGCCTATCTAACTAAATAATGCTATATTACTCCTGTGTTTGATTCAGCCAGGACTTGACCTTCAGGACTTGAATTAAACTTTCTCCAGAAGGCAGGAAGGGAAAGCCAGCTACCTACTCACTCAAGTTCCCTCCAAAACACAGGTCAAGATGATGACTCAAGCTGAAGTTGACTCCTGAGCCCAACTTTCTTCCTTGAGCCAACCTTCTTCTTGAAACTTACTTCCTTCTTAAAGTCCAAATCCTTCTTGAAGCCAACTTCCTTCTTGAAGCCGACTTCCTTCTTGAAGCTGACTTCCTTCTTGAAGTTGACTTTTTTAGCCCCAGAAATTCAGGGTCTTTTACAGTGGCTTCTTGTCCCATCCCACTTTCACAAGGGTCAATCACAGCTTCCATTTTGCTCAGCACTGCTAAGGGGGCAGTGTTTGTGGGAACCACTTCTCACCTTCTGGGGAGATGAATACTCATCAAAAGAGTTACCAAATTCCTGGCTGATTGAGGTGTGAATTTTCATTTCTTGGCTGATTTAGTTGAAAAGGTATAGAGCTCCTCCACCTAGTGCTAAGAAATGTATTCAAGCTTTTGTTTATTCAATTCAAAAGTAGACAAAGGAGAGTTAATCCTTTCTTCACAATCTAGTGAGGTACAAGAAGTAGGGATACTTAAGTTATTCTTCACCAAAATGTTAAATCAAAATAGACAAAGGGAATAAAGAATTGATTCCCTTTCAAAAGTGTAAACTAGGAGAGATCAAAGAATTCCCTTTCACACTACTAAGAATGAGAGGCAAACCACAAAATGATAAAAATCTTTATAGCCAGTGTCCCTGATAATGACTTAATTACTCAAATGTATAGAGAACTGAGTCAAATGTATAGAAATATCAAGTATTCCCAAAATGACAAATGGTCAAAGGATATGAACAGACAATTCTCAGATAGTGAAATTAAAACTATATTACTCTTAAAATTAAAACAACTCTGAGGTACAACCTCAATCCCTCTAGACTGGCTAATATGACAAAAAATTATAAATCTCTGAAGAAATATGGAAAAACTTGTGCCTTAATATTCTTTGGTGAAGCTATGAACTGATTGTAACATTCTGGAGAGCAATCTGGAACCTAAAGGGCCCAAAGGGCCATGAAACTCAATATACCTTTTGACTCAGCAATAACACTACTAGGTCTATGTCTCAAAAATATTAAAGAAAAGAGAAAAAAAACTACCTATACAAAAATCTTTGTAGTAGTTCTTTTGTGGTTGCAAAGAACTGGAAATGGGAATAATGACTATCAAATGGGGAATGGCTGGACAAGTTGTGGTACATACTCAGAATATTATTAGGCCATAAGAAATGACAATCAAGATGATCACAAAAAACATGGAAAGACTTATATGAAGTGATTCAAAATGAAGTGAGCAGAACCAGGCAATGTTCTACCCAGTAACAACAGTAATATATGATTCCTAAATGAGAATCACAACTATTATTAACAAGGCAAATATCCAAGACAACTCCAAGGGACTGTTGATGAAAAAGCATATGCACCACTGTAGAAGGAACAGAGAGCATTTGAATGAAGACTGATACATATCATGCTTCAATTTATTTCATCCTAGAATTTTTCTTTCTACTGTAAGCAATATGTATTTGTTTCACAATATGACAAACATGTAAATATGTATTAAATGATAGCATGCATATAACCAATATCATATTTCCTGCCTTTTGTGGAGATGGAAAGCCTGGGAGAGAGGGAGAGAACACAGACTGCAAAATGTCAGAAAATTAATATTAAAATTGTATTGAATTGTAATCTGTAAAAATATAAATTAAATGTAAAAAAGACTCAAGAAGAAAAAAGAGATATGCTTGCAAATATTGATGTTAGGAAGGGAAGCAGGAAAAATTGTTTTTCATGCTATCTATGACATGAATTCTAAGCTATAGGGATTTTAAAGGAACTCAATAATCACAATTATCTTGAAAATGTGCCTCATCATCCCTTTGTCCTTGATTACATATTTATAAAGGGGGAGCCTTCCTAATTTTCAATTCCTTCAATCAGCATTCTGTTAATTTTTTTATATTAGAACCAAAAATGTGATAATTCAAGAATCAGTAAATTTTAACAGACTTATTTTTGTGTTTATTTTAAGAAGATCAAAATAATTTAATAAATGAGTATTTGGGGGATTTTCTCTCCACAATTGCTTTGATTTTTTTCCCCTTACCCTGCACTTTTCATTGAATCAATGGATCAGTTGAACTGACAAGTTATATTAGTTGAAGGACTAGAGCAGTTGTGTTTGTAGACATCCACTGAAGTAGAGCTATGATATTATAGTATGGCAGTACTGTTTAATGAGCATTATCCATTTGTGCCCAAACTCCCCCGCAGTGGTTTTCATGATGATAATTTGCAAATAGCAATTTGAAAACAGTTGAAGAGAACAGCATAGAGCAATTGACTTGTAATTGCCCATGGGGACAGAATAAGATGGATAAATAACATTCACAGATGATTCCCTAAGTGCCTCTTAACCAACAGAATGAGAGTTCCCCTCATATCATATTTTACTAGAGCTGCTGAGAAAGAGCAAAGTTGACTGATAAGTTTCACTGTCCTTATTTTCCCATTCTCACCTTCTTGGTTGAAGTGTTAATGAGCCATTTAATGGCTGAAGGCAGTCAAGAGGGAGGAGAAGCAAAGGATTAAGATAATCCAGAAATGGGAAAAAGTCAGGAAAAGAAGGAAATGTGGCCCCGAGAATTAGCACTTTGAAGGAGTATGCAGTTTTTAATTAATCATATCTTTGGACTACAGATATTTTTTTCTTTCTTATAAATAATATGATACTATCTCAGCAAATGCTGGCATTTAGAGACCATTTGACAAATTTTCAGCTTTTTTTGCATAAGAGGTGCCAAATAAGCTGAAGCAGAAGAGAACAAAACTATTAGATTACACAAGGGACCTAGACTTCAGTCTTAGGATGCTAGACCTATTTTATTACTAAAGCATTTAAATTATCTTTTAACTCATTGATGTCGAACTTCCCTCATTAATTTCAGTTCCTGACATCCTCATTGCTTTCCTTCCTCTTGTGTCTTCCTATATGTTCACCAAATGGAATAAACCTAGTGCCCCTCCTACTCTAACCACAGTGTTCCTGATAGCCTTTGAATATGAATGGGTCATGTAAATGCTTTATTATACTTTGTTCTTGCCACATATCTAATAACCTGATCTTTTTTTTTTAATGATACATCCCAAGTGGAATTCTTTACATGGTTTTTCATTCTAATTCCTAATTTGTAATGAGCTACATATTCTCAAATCTAATAAACACCTCTCTATTGTTTTTTAATTGAATTTTGACTTTAGTTCCTTGAGAAATATGTGTTTTGTGACATATGCACCACATTGATAGGATTATGTTTTTGTTTGAAAAGACTATCAGTAGTTTCAAAAAGAAGTTTGGAATTATTAACAAAAATTAGGCATTTCTGAGGCACAATTCAAGCTTTATTTTTTTCCTATTAGTTCTACTCAATCTCTGTCCCACTTCATTATCTATTTAATTTATTATTAATTTACATATGGGTGATGGGGTCTATGTGTTATTGATTCAACTATATCTCATAATCTCGATAAGAGGAACTCATTATTTGCATTTATGATCCATAAATGAATACTTGGGTCAAATTATTTTGAATCATTTCATTTAGAAGACTCTGTTTCAGGCTTTGTTGCAATGAACACAATGTCATTTTCAAATGGAGACATTCATATAATCCTACCATCTGTAACCAGATTTCTTAACTCTTTTTAATGAACTAATTTGGCAGACTGGTGAAGAATATGGACCCCTCTTCAAACTATTGATTCATAATCTACTTTAAAATTAAAGTAAATGTTAGATATCTGTAAGAAGGTTGTAAAAATTAAGTTTTGTGTTTGCATCCAAGTTTGCAGATCCTTTGAAATCTATCCTTTGAAGTCTATGGATTACTTCAAGACCCCTGATCTATACAGAAAAACTCTTTTCCTTTGAATCTCAATGGAAGTTCTTTTATGACAATGACAACACTACGGATGAAATTTTACTTTTTTCAATCAAATCCAATTTAATAAACATACACTGTGTCCTTTTTGTGTATTATATTGTGCTAGGAGTGATAAAGGCAAAAGAGTAAAACATGCATATATATGTGCATAGAAAATAGAGATATTAGCTAACTCTCTAGATAGCTATCCCCTGACCTCAAGGAGCTTGCCTTCTATGAAGTCAAGTAGCTATTACCTGGAAATGTTAAAAACATAGAGAATATCAGATAGGAAATTATGACTGGGGAAAGCTCTATTCAGAGAAGGCTCAATTATCTTCATTTTCATAGTATTTGTTGGGGGCATGTGGGTGACTCAGTGGATTTAGAGCTAGGCCCAGAGTTGGGAGGTCCTGGGTTAAAATTTGGCCTCAGACACTTCCTAGCTGTGTGACCCTGAGCAAGTCACTTAAGCCCCATTGCCTAGAATTACTGCTTTTCTGCCTCAGAACCAATTCACAGTATTGCTTATAAGATGGAAGGTAAGGATTTCAAAAAATTTATTTGTTTTCCTCAGTTTCTGTGATATAATGTATACAAAAGAACAATGAGTTCTGCTCCATTTTTCTGTAGCAAACTCTATCATTATTAGGTACTAGGTTTATAATTGATTAGCTAAAAATATAATAAGAATTTAGGGAATTGCTCTGCCTTCCCTAACTTGAATATTTGTATGTTTGTGTATATGCATCTATATGTATCTTGAGTTGTTTATGTGTGTTTGTGTCCTACTTGTCAAATTTGTTTGTACAAAACCTGTTGGTTTCAAGAAGAATTTTGCTTTCCTTTCTTTTTAAAATATAAAGGACAAAGGAAAATTTGTTCAGGTTATTTTCTAGACTATGAGATAAAGAATCAAACTTGGAAGTGGATCAAAAATCAAGCAAAAAAGACAATACATATACAATTAAAAGGACAAAACAAAAATAAATTCAATTTAGAAGTCATTTGCTGGTTTTATTATCTGATTCAGATAATTTCCTTAAAAAATCCCAGTTTTCCCCCAAGGTTTTGTACATAGTAGACAATAAATTTCTATTGAATAACAGATATTGATTTCATCTCCTTGTTGTGATATGTGTCTATCTCTGTACAAGATTACCTTTCATGTTTTATCTTAAACTCAACTTGCTCAGATCCAAATCCATCAGTTTTCCACACTAAAATCTCATTTTCCTAATTGTCCCATTCCTGTTGGTAGTTTAATTTTATGATGTTATTTTGTATACCTTTCTTCTATTAGCCTCTGTGTCCAACATATCAAGAGGAAGTGTGGCATATGGGATATTGAACACTCCTTTGATTCTAGAAAACCTGAATATGATATAATTCTAGCCTCTGAATCTTAATAGATTTATGATCATTGAGTCTAGATTTAGACAAAGAACAGATCTTTGGGATAATTTAGGCCAATCTCCAATAATTTTAAAGATATAAAAGTGTATTGCAAAGAAGGTTAGTGATTTAGTCAGGTTTACAGAGATTGTAGGGGTAGCTAGGTGGGGCAGAGGATAGAGCACCAGGGCTGGAAACAGGAAGACTCATTATTTTGAGTCTAAATATTGCCATAGACATTGGCTGTGTGACTCTGGCCAAGTCACTTATGCCTTTTGCCTCAGTTCTTCAAATGTATAATGATGTAAAGAAGGAAATGGCAAAATATTTCAGTAGTTTTGCCAAGAAAATGCTAAATAGAGTCATATCGTCTAAAAAGTACTGAACAACAAATAAGAAAAGACAAAGGAAATGATTTCAGAAAAAAATGAACTTGAGAAGTCTAAAAATTGAAGCAACATGAAATGAGCCAAACCAGAATTTTGTATGCAATAGTAATATTGTAATAATGATAGACAGTGAAAGACTTAGCTATTCTGATGAATACAATGATTTAAGGCAAGTCCAAAGGATTCATGAAGAAAATTTTTTCATCTGCTTCCAGAGAGAGGATTTATAAACTCAGAATGCAGATTGAATCATATTTTTCCTTTATTTTTCTCATTTTTGGGGTAAAATGGCTAATATTGAAATATTTTAACATAACATGTATATATATATATATATGTATATACATATAAGCACACACAACACACACACAAATATATAATGGGTGTTATACTGCTTGCTCTCTCCCTGAATTGGAGAGGTGCTTGAACGAGAGAATGAATTTGCTATCCAATTCTTTAAAATTAATGTTAAATTCACTCATTATTTAAAAAAATCTAAATTCTTAAAGACAGTTTTTTACTGTAATTTGCAGAACCCCAATACATAATACTTACCCAAGTTTTCATGATTCAAAGTTTAGTACTCTATTTTAACATTTTGCTTCTATGTGCATGTTTCTCATATTTCATAGAAATGAAATACACACTTTCTACTTTACCTAGTTGGTACTGTTCTATATATCATAGTCTTTCAACTTTTCATGTTCAATACCTTGAATTAGCCAGTCTTACCACTAATCTCTAACAATGGGGCATTTCCCTTTATCTATCACAAGTCCAATTCTGCATAGTCATTTCTCAATGGCCAGTTGAAATTCTATGCCTCCTTGATAGAAGTACACTTAGCTATCTCTTCTCTGATACTTTATCACATAGAATTATCCACATGCACTGTCATGTACTATTATCATTTTATTTTTCATTTGTCCAATACATTTCTTTTTCTTTTCCCCTAAATTTCCTAGAATGGTATTAATTTTGTCAGCAGTGAAAATATTTGTTGTCCATTGTTTGACTATCCTACATTTTCTTAAGTTAATGTTGCTAATGGTTTGATTACCTAAAATAATAGTTATATAATACTATTTTTGTGTTTTTATTTCTAATTGTAAATTTATTTTTTCAAGATTACATGTCAATATAATTTCTTAATATTCATTTCTGACATTTTTAATACATCTTCTCTTTTTCTCCTACCCCTAAACCCTCCCCAAGAAGGCAGGCAATATGATATAAGTCCATATATGGTGAATCTACAGCACTCTCTCTGTGGGCACATGCACTGTTGCCCACCAGAGTCCATTACTAGAAAGCCATATGGACTTGGAGCTGAGCTGCTCCCCTCACTCTCTTCACATGCCTGAGGACATTTTTTTCCTCTTCACTCACCCCTCTTCCCAGAAGCCCAGTAGGAGCACTTCCACCCTCCCCTGCCTGGAGTAAGGTAGGTGGCTCACATATGAGTACAGCGAGGTTGGCAATCTGTTGTTTCTGTGGGGAAGGTGATTCCTGTGGTTGGGCTGGAGAGGAGTTAGGTTTGAGGGAATCATAGCTCACAGCATAACACATAGGTGGAAGGGATTAGAGTTGGAGGGGGCCAGAGTACTTGTGTCACTCCCCTTTCCCTCTCCAGGAGAATCTCCAATCACATGATCCTCTGCAAAGTAGCCCAATGGGAGCACTTCCTTTATCCCCTGTATAAGGTAAGGATTGGAGTGGGGCATGGCACTCAGTCTCTAAAAGGTTCACTATCACTGATATAGGATATGCATATATTATCATATAATACATATTTCCATGTTTATTAAGTTATGAAACAAGATGCATGTTGTTTTTACTAGAGGAAAATTCACTCACTGAGAAAATAAAGAATGCTGTTTCAACTTACATTGGACTTTAATTGTTCCTTCTATGATGGTGGATATCCTTTTATTTGGTCATGAGTCTCTTGGAGTTGTCCTGAAACCTTGTCTTCTTGATAATAGTATTATAATTAAGACACTCACTGTTGATCATCATACATTATTGTTGTTACTGCATATAATGTTTCTCTGGTTCTGCTCACTTCACTTTGCATCACTTCATATAAATCTTTCAAGGTTTCTTGTGATAATCCTATTTGTCATTTCTTATGGCAAAATAGAATTTCATTACAAACATATACTAAAAATTGTTCATCCATTCCTCAGTTGATGGGTATCACTTCCATTTCCAGTTCTTTGCCATCACAAAAAAGAGCTATTGTAAATAATTTTTGTATATGTAGATTATTTTCTCCTATATTTAATCTCTTTGAAATGAAGCCATTGTCAGAAAGACTTGGTATAAAGATTTTTCCCAGTTTGTTGCATGCCTTTTAATCTTTGTTGCATTGATTTTGTTTGTGCAGAAACTTTTCAATTTAATGTGGTCAAAGTTATCTATTTTACAATTAATAATATTCTCTATGTTTTGTTTTGAACTAAATTCTACCCTTACCCCAAAGTCTGACCTGTAAATTATTTTGTCTTTTCCTAATTTGTTTGCAGTATCACCCCTTACTTCTAAATCATGAATTCATTTTGTCTTTACCTTGATATATATTGCATGAGGTATTGGACTATGTCTAATTTCTGCCATACTATTTTCCAATTTTCCCAGGAGTTTCTGTCAAATAGTGAGTTTTTCCAGAAGCTGGCATCTTTGGGTTTGTTGATTACTATGGTGATTTAGCATTGTCTTTTGGTTACCTCATCTATTCCTTTTGGTCTTCCACTGTTTCTTAGCCAGCACCATATCATTTTGATAATTTTAGCTTTATTATATAGTTGGAGATTTGGTACAGCTAAGTCATCTTAATTCATTTTTCCCCATTAATTCCCTTGATATCCTAGGCCTTTTGTTCTTCTGGGTTATTTTTGTACCTCTATGAGATAATTTTGGGTGGTTTAATTAGTGGCACTGAATAAGTACCACACCTATGAAGCTGCATAGCTATGGTTCAAACCCAGATCCAATAATACTAAATCTTTGTATTTTCTATTGTATAACAATACTAATACTTATTTTGTTTGCCCCATTAGATTAACTTCCACACAATAAATAATGATAAACAAATGAAAAAATAAATCTGATATCCTTATATGCAGTGTAATTATAAACTTCTCAAATTTTTGTACATTTCAGCACCTTAGGTCTCATTAACTAACTCTCCTTACAAAGAAAAACTGGACATTTTTTTTATCATTCACAAAGTTAATCTAACAAACTGATTGCATTATGCAATAATAATTCATTTTGCCTTTTATGTATAAATACACAATGTTCTGTAGAGAAGACTGTACCTGGAAGACTAATTGAGTAGACAAGGTTCCAGGTTAGCATCAGAGCTGTCTACAGTTACACTTTCCCTTGGCAGAGATACTATCCCTCCTCTTATGGGTGTGGTATTTAATGAATTCATTAAATATTGTTTTGTGGTGACTGGGGCTTCAAAATATGCACATTAATTCAACTCCATACAGTGTTCTAGACTTTCATTGATATGTATCTAAATATGCCATCAATGGCATTTCAAGTAAATGAGTTACATAAAGGCATATGGTTCTGTGCGGAAGGCAGGTGTTTATTTCCATGCAAATTTAAATGTAAACATGCTAAATGTCCTTTGTCATTTTTATTTTACCTTATAGTTTACAAATTTCACGAGAGCAAGAATTATATATTTTTATGCTCAATAAAATCTGAGACATGCTAAGAACAGGGACATTCATATCATGAGCAATTTAATGAATATAGGCTCAGAAAGATAACATAAAGGGTCTAATAAAACTGTATTTTGAAATGATAATCTTGAAGCTGGGTTTGAAAGTGAAAAGCTAATGTTATATTTTAATGTTTTGAAAGAATTCTGTACCTACTCAAGGAGTCTCTAGATTTTATCAATATATACTTTAATACTTGACAAAAAATACAAGATATTGGAAAAGATTGCAAAAACATTGAATGATTTATTTTTAGGGTAAGAAACATGGCAAGTCAATGATATTTAAACAGCACAAAATTCTCATACATCTGCATCAGGAAGATCTTTTCATAAAAAATAATAAAAAGACATTTCACATAGGGTGAATCAAATATTTTTTTTAAAAATAATGTAATTTTATTAAACCTATTAAAAATATTTCCACTATGCAAGTCATTCCCCAGTCAGTTATGTCTCAAGCAACATCATTTAATTGTTAAAACAATAAGTAAAATTAATGTCAATTGGTAGAAAAAGAAAAGCTATGCCATGATATTACAAAAAAAACACAATAGGGTAATGGATTCCAACACTGATAGTGAACTGTTTTTCACATTTAAGAGTTATTAATTAATTTCATTAAAATAGGATGAAAAGAACATACACAATTAATGCCTTTGTAGAGTATGTTCTATGGTCTTCTACTGAAACCTCTCCTTATAGTTGAGGACTGCAGAGGGCAATCTGTAGTGATACACTTTTTACCATTATCATCAGAGACTCTTTAATATCCTTTGGTAAATGTACAGAATGAGTATTTACCACTGGAAATGTTCATCATAATCTTTTCATCAGAGTCTATTAAAATTATTATAGCATAGAGGTAAAATATATATAATTCATATATAGAGAGCAATGATTATTCAAACTTTTAAATGGATATGCCACTCAATGAAAAATAAAACAAAATTTCTTTGGATATGCTGAACAAATAAAGACAATAAATTGCATTTACAAAATTCAAGTGTATATGATTATACCAAGTTATTTTATTTAAAATTCTTTCCCTTCTTACAGTTTCATAATGGTAGATAAGATAACAGAATAAAGAATACTCTTCTATATATTTTTATATATGATCTCTTTTCAAATATATTAAAAAATAAATCACACTAAATCAAGGGAAAGCATGTTAGAGAGTTCTCACTGGGGTAAGAAGAGGAAGTAACCCAGGCAGCACAGCATATATGAGAATTAGTCAAACTCAGAACAGACAGACAGGCTGCTATGATGCCAGAAGCAATGAAAATTCAGAATGGGAATAAGCCCTTTCTGAGTCACTCAACACAGGTATAGATGGCAGAGAGGGGTTGGTGGGGGACCAGGACAGCCTAAACCCCCAGGCAAAGGAAGCAAAGTCAAAAAGAGCAGTAAACTTGTAAATTTTCATGTGGCAGCAGAGTGACTGAGGCAATAAAACTGCAGAGTAGAGGACTGGCTCAGCCTAAGTTACTCCATAATTATTACATAGGCTGAGATAAAAAGAAACCTACTTGCTCCCACATGACAGCAGACCATATGAGGCAGAAAAGTAACAAAGTGGAGTACCAACCAAACCTAAGACACTCTGCACAGGTAACAAAGGCAGAGACAACATGAACCACTCACTGCCACATGGCAGCAAAGCTCCTAAGGGAGTGAAGTAACAGAGTGAGTAAAGCAGCAAAGTCCTATAGAATGTGCCTGCAGAGTACAAACTACTGGGAAGGATCAGAGAAACAACAGAAAAAGGATCAGCCTAGCCCACAAAACAACTGGGGAACTGGTAACATTAGGTGCAGAATCTAGCTGAGCAAAATAGCTTTAAACCTCTCCAGAACAAGCTAATAAGGTCACCCCTTTGATATCTTAGAAAATCTTAGAAAACAAAAGTAGCAAGTCTACCCAAAGTACCAGAGAAGAATACTCTCCCAGTTTGAAGCAATGTTCCCTCTACCCCAGGAACAGAAAAGAATCTCATAGCTAGATAAGTGGAAAACAAAACAGAAACCTTGAAAAATGAGCAAAATACAGAAATAACTTTACTTTAGAAAGTTATGTTAGTGGCACAGAAAACCAAAATATGAGAAGAGGGCAACAATGGCAAAAAGGAAACATATGAAACTCAAAGGAAGTTATAAAACCATTTTAAACCCCAAAAGCAGTCGTGGAGGAACTCAAAAAGAAGTTAGAAAATTAAATAATAAGATACAGACAGAAAATTCAAAAGTTTGTGGGGGGGGAGGAATCGACATTCAATAAAAGTAGAATGTCATAAAGAAAAATTCACTGAAGAAAACAACTTCCTAAGGAATAAACTAGACCAAATAGAAATGAAGGTTAAAAAAAAAAAAAAACACTGGAGAAAACAACTCTTTAAAGATTAGTACTAACCAAATGGAGAAGGAAATACAAAAACTCAAAGAAGAAATAACTCTCTAAAAATTGCAACTGGACAAATAGAAGCTAACAAATATAAAAGATATCAGGAAACAATAAGATGACATAAAAATAGAATATCTAAAATACCTAACTGAACAAAAAATAAATAAACAAAAACTGACCAGGAAAATAAATCCAAGAGATATCAGCTAAGAATCATTGGAATAATTGAACGTCATGATAAAAAAAAACAACTAGATTCCTTATTACAAGAAATAACTAGGGGAAATTTCCTTGATATCCTTGAACAAGAAAGAAAAAAATAAATTGATAGAATTGCAGATTACTTCCTCAAGTATACCCAAAATTAAAATATTCCAGGGCTATTATGGCCAATTTCCAGAACTCCTTAGACAAGGAAAAAGGTAATAGAAGCATCTAGAAGGAAACAATGAAAATGTCATAGAGCCACAGCCAGAATTACTTGGACCTAACAGCTTCTACATGAAAGAACAATGAAGCATGGAATAGGATATTTGGAAAGGCAATAGATTTAAGAGTACAACCAAAAATTATATAACCACTGAGAAAAACTGAGAATAAACTTCCAGTTTGATAAAAACAGCACAAAAATAATAAAAATAATAATTTAAATATTGATTTGACATAATAGTAACTAGGTATAAAGAAAAAAACTATTTTAAAGCACAATATGCCACATTTGAAAAAAGGAACAAAAATCATTGAAGAAAATAACTCTTTAAAAAAGAGAATTGTCAATCACATAGATTTAAAAATGACAAAAATGGTTGTTAAAATTGTATCATTATGGAAAAATAAATTAAATTAAAAATAAAATAAAAAACAGAATTGGATAAATGGAAAGAAGTTCAAAACCTTACTGAGAGAAAATAATTTCTCAAAAATTAGAATTGGACACATGTAAACTAATGATGCCTTGGTACTTCAAGAAATAGTAAAAAGATAAAGAATAATAAAAATAGAAAGTATATGAAATATATCAATGGAATATAAAATGACTTGAAAAATAGATCAATCAGAAATAATTTAAGTACTATTGCAGTATGTGAAAGCCATTATGAAAAAAATTGTCTAGACATCAAATATCAAAAAATTCTCAAAGAAAACTTCCCCATTACTTTAAATTCAGAGAGAAAAATAGAAATTAAAAGAATCCATTTACCACCACCTGAAAAAAATTGTAATATAAAAATTCTTAGAAATATTATTGCCAACTTCTAAAGCTCTGAAGCCAAGTATAAATTATAAACAGACAGAAAAAAATTTATACATCTTGGAGCCGCAGTCAGGATCACACAAGATTTAGCAGTTTTCACATAAAAGGAATTGAAGGTTGGAGTATGATATTCTTGAAAACAAAGGAGCTAGATTTATAACCAACCATTTACTCCCAACAAAACTTGATATAATTCTTTAAGAGAAAAAATGGATACTTAATTAAAGAGAAGATATCTATTTCATTAATCAGAGTAGTCCTGATAAAAATAATAATAAAAAC
This sequence comes from Gracilinanus agilis, assembly GCF_016433145.1. Classification (NCBI taxonomy): domain Eukaryota; kingdom Metazoa; phylum Chordata; class Mammalia; order Didelphimorphia; family Didelphidae; genus Gracilinanus; species Gracilinanus agilis. The sequence continues at coordinate 43,241,311 of NC_058130.1, read as the reverse complement.
GAGCTCAATACATAAATTCATTCTAACTACCTTAATAATATTAAAGTTCCTAAGAGTTACAAACATCATCATCCCATACAGGACTACAGAAAATTTAACTTTTTACAGTCATTTATGATTATTGATTCATGTTTGCCTTTTTATGTTTCTCTTGAGTCTTGCATTTTAAAGGTACTTGCAATAGAATAACAGAGTTAAAATAAAGGGCTAGAGCAGAATCTATTATGCTTCAAGTTAAGTGGAAAATGAAGAGATAGCAAAGCAAAAACAATATTAGAACTAAATAAAAATGATAATGAAGGAAACTACCTTTTACTAAAAGGTACTGTAGAACATCAATATTGTTAATACCCCCTCCCCCAGGTTCAGGATGAAACAATCTGATTCTAAGCTGATGATACACCATTTGTTTCTTTCCCCAGACTATGAAAACAGATTGGGATTTTTTATCTTTGTTAAGGATAAAAGCATTAAGGGTAGAGCTGGCCAGACATGGTGAACCTCCTAACTTGCTTGAAAGATTAAGAGAAGTCAGCAATTTCTAGCCATGTTGGACTTCAAATAGCTGGATGTGTTGGCATCTTCCTTTTCTGAACAAAGATCTACCTCTTCCTGTAATGAAGTAATGGGTGGTGTTGGGGTATGATTTGTGGGATTGAAGTCTCTTAGTCCACCTCTTCAGTAACTACCAATCCAAAATAACTTGAGAAGTAGAGAGGAAGGACTGAGTGGTAAAGCCACAAGGGGGCATTTATGTACCTGTTCAGGAGAAACTCTCTTTTGCCTTTTTTTTTTTTAGCACTGTCACATTGTGGGAAGAGTCAAATGACATTATTAGGATGTATTCACCAGTCAACAAGTTACTTAAATAAGAAACACTGACTCTCAAGAATTTCAATGAAGGAAATGGAATACCAAATTTTATAGCAAATCTTTCTGATAAAGGCTTCACTTTACAAATAAATAGGGAAGTGAGTCAAGTTTATAAAAAAAGTAAGAGCCATTCCCCTGTTTCTAAATGTTTAAATGATATAAATAGCTGGTTGTCAGAAGATATTAAACCTATCTATAATCATATGAAAATGAGCTAATAATATTTATTAAACCTAAATTAAAATAATTCTAAGGAACCATTTCATACCTAAAAGTAATGGCAACTGCTAGAGGAGATGAGGGAAAACAGGCATATAAATTAAGTGGTGAATTAATTCAAAAGAAGAATCGAGAACTATGCCAAAAAGGCTACAAAACTGTATGTATTGTTTGATACAGTAATAACACTATAAGGTCTGTACCTCAAAGACATCAAAGAGAAAAGAAAAGGACCTATATGTCCAAAATTATGTAAAGCAGCTCTTTTTTTGATGGCAAAGTTTTACGAATTGAGTAGTTTCAGAAAAACTCTTGAAAAGACTTAAAGGAACTCATGCAAATAAGTAATAAGAATATGGGAGATCATTGTGCTCAATAGTAGCAATGTTGTAATGATGATCAACTACAAAAATTTGGATAATTTGAACAATACCAAAGAATTCCAAAGGATTCAAGATGAAAAAATGTTATCTACCACCAGCAAAAGAACTAATGAACTTGGAGTGCAAAATGATGCATGGTTTTCTCACTTTATTCCTTTTTTTTCATTTTTGAGATGTGGATAATATGGATTTGCATGGTAGCACATGTATAAGTGACATTTTTGGCCTTCTTAGTAGGTTAGGGATAGCTGAAAGGGAGGTAGAGAATTGGGAACTCAAAATTTGAAAAAAAAATAGAAAATTCTATCTATATTAAATGATCAGTAGGAGGAAATAATTTTTAGGTAAATTTAAACTCAATAAAGAAAAAAAAACTTCCTAACAGTGATAACTTAGAAATGTTCTCTTAAGAGATAAAGATTTCTTTATGATTGTAATATCTTCAGCCAATGAAACTGATTGTCTTAATGACAGAAAAATTGCAATAGGTAGTCATGATTCATACATTGATTGGACTAGATAATTTCCAGTTATGTATTGGTCCCTAGAGGCCCATGATTAAAGATGCTGATTCTCCTTACTCACTCTTTCTCAGAGTATAAGGATCCTAAAGCATAGCCATGCAAGAATTAATCATTTTTCCCCCTGAGGCTGACAAAATAGAAAAAAATGACTTTATTTTTTTTATATTATTCCTGAGAATTTCATCAAGACTTTAAGAACCAATTACTTTTCAGAAGGGTATGATAATAATATTGCTAACTTTACCAATTGAAGTCAGATGGTATTTCCAGCATTCTCAATTGGTTTATACCTATTAGAAATTCCCAAAATGTCACTTGGCCTAAAAATATTGCCTGGTGTTCCATTCCTAAAGGCACTATTATGTTAACCATAAATCCGCAGCAGTCTATAGGCAGAGGGTGAATTGTGATATATGCAATATCCATCACACTCTGACCTCAAAGAGTATCAATTACATGCTTCTGGGATCCTTGAGCAAAGTAGTTTTATTATACCTGTCAATATTCATGGATTGGCTACATGATACATAGTTTTCTTTGTTAAAAAAAAAACTTGGACCTAGGAACTATTTCCATTTTTTTGTGGTTTCCTTTCTAATGATGTTTGTCTTGTCACTCTATTGAGGAAATAAAAACAGCCTTTGAAATATGGAGTTAAAATCCAGCAAAAGTCATTTGTAGTTCTGAAAGGCATTCAGAAAGCCTTTCCAATAAAGAATTCACACACTTTCAAATGAGAAATTATGTGGTCACAGGAAATCCATCTACTTATATTCTTCTTTTGGAATAGTTAGTGTGAATTGGATTTTACTATAGAATTCTTTTTCTCTGGCCACTAAAATTTATTAATAAAACTTTATATAATTTTATTGAATACATCCATAATGACAAAAATTTGAAGACATTTCTTTAGAAGTCATTCAGTCACTGGGTGATTATGTCTTTTGGTTAATACAAAATAATCATTTCATGGAATAAGTCTGAGTTGTATTTATTCTCTGTAGACCAGTTGAATAAGATTCATCATCATTACCACCATCATCACCATCATTGTCATTATTGTCATTGCTATTGTCCTCCTCAATGTGGAATGCTTAAATAGAGGTTTAATGTATACAGAGGACTATTTAATGATACTGTATGATAGCTGCTATTATCCTCATTCTCATTTAATAGACCAAAAAACTCAGGCCCAGAGAGGACAATTGATTTGCTTATGTCACTCAGTGTCTGTAATGGGATTTAAATCAAGTTTCCTAACTCCACACTCAGTATTTGATACGTAATACTATGAGAGTTTCTAATCATAGAAATAACATAAATTTAAGTTAGACACTTAATGACATAATGCTTCAGGTTCTTTATCTGTAAAGAGACAGGTTTGGACTAAATGATGTTTCTAAGTTTCTTTTTCTTGTTTAAAATTCTATTGTTACCAATCTTTCAAAATATTGATATCAATCCTAAAATGTTCAAACTATCAGAGGTACTCACTACTATTTGTTTTCCAACCTTTCCAGAATCTCATTATGAAAGGAAAACCAAGGATTTATCTTTTCTATTGTTTCCTAATTTTCGTTTTCTATTAACTATTAAAATAATTTAACTATATTTTCTTTCAACAAGAGAACCCTCCATAGGAAGCCTCATAATTTAATGTATATGAATTACATGTTTTTGTAGCTCCTGGTACATTGTTGGAATAAAAATTAATATACATTAATTAATAATAGGGGTTACCTTTGAAAAAGGTCTTTGAGGCTTAGCCATTCAGAAGCTATGAGTATCATTCATTTGGGCAATTGCTTCATCTCTCAAAAGAAGTATGATGCAGATATATTTATCAATCAAATTCTGTTATAATGGAACACTTTACCTGCACAACAACTTATGAGTGGCAGCAGAATCATCAGTTTCCTTAGCAACCTCATCTCCACTTTTCAAAGTCAATTATTTCTCCCATCAAATCAGCACTGATAATGTATATTTTCAAATTTCTTCCCTGAAACAGAAAAATAAAAAAAAATATGGAATGAACATTAATGATTTGAATATGTAGAAGTATTCCACTTAATAATATATTGATTTAAGTTAAAATACACTCAATAGATAAGAAAAAGTGTTCACTTACAGCCCTTAACAGTATATATTCAAAATTGCAGGTAGTTTATAAATGCCTACTTCAATGGAATATTGGTCATATATAAAAATAAATGGGATTTATGTGATTTTTTTAAAGTGTGGAACTATCCTATTATGGGAATTTCTCATATCTATAATTCTGACTTTATAGAAAACTCTAAGGGCGTACCCTAGTAGTTAGTTGCTCAATTTAGACACAAAAATATTAAGTGACTAATTAGGGTCAAAAAATTAGTGTCAGATTTGGGAAATGGAGTGAGGGATTCCTGATTCCAATTTTAGTTTTCCATCTATATCAGAAAATCTTTTAAATATATATATATATATATATACCTGATATTGGATTATTTAAATATTCTAATCTTCTGCTGTTAATCTAGGCAATTCATATTTTTACAAATATTCATCCATATCACCTAGATTGCTAAATTTACTGTCATATAAATGGGCAAAATAGTTTTTAATGATTGCCTTAATTTCCTCTTCATTAAAGGTGAGGTCTCCCTTTTTACCTTTGATACTATTAATTTGGTTTTCTTCTTTCCTTTTTTTAATTAGATAGGACAGTACTTTGTCTATTTTATCTGTTTTTTTT
>NC_058130.1:43217086-43236438 GCF_016433145.1 Gracilinanus agilis | reverse complement strand
GGGGTGAATCAATTTTCTGCCCCTATGGATCTGATTGTTCTTCTCTAAGTTGATTTCAATGCACTTAAGTCTTGAATATTACCTCTCTCTAACCTCCTTACCTTTACAGTATATTGGTATTTTTCCCTATTGATCCCACATGCTTCTTTATGAGATATAAATTTATTTCTTTTTGTTTGCTTTCCTATTTTTTTATTATTATCTTCTTCCCCCACCCAGTTTTGCATATATTTATACCTACCTACATGCATACATACATATATATATATATATATATATATATATCTTGACATTTCATCCTATACAGTTTGTCCCTATTCCCTCTATGTAAACTTCTTCTAGTTACCCTGTTGGTAATAATAACTTTTAATATTTGCCAATACCTTCTTTTCTTCTTGGGATATAAATTGATTGAACTTGTTTTGACCCTTAAGGAAAATAATTTTTTTTCTCCTCCCTCCATTCTCTTAATTACCTTATGTTGATTCTCTTGAGTTCTGGGTTTGGGCAGCAAACTCTTTGTTTATGTCTGTTTTTTTCTTGATGAATATTTGGAAGTCCTTGATTTTACTAAATTACCATACTTTCCCCTGCAATAATATAGTTAGTCTTGCTGGATAGTTGATTCTTGGTTGTAGACCCAGTTCTCTTGCTTTCCAGAATTTTGTGTTCCATGCCTTCCCAGTCCTTCAATGTAGATGCAGCTAGATCCCGTGTTATCCTAAGTATGGTTCCCTGATATTTGAATGACTTCTTTTTAGCAGCTTGTAATATTTTTTCCTTGGTCTGGTAGTTTTTAAATTTGGCTACAATATTCCTGGAAGTTGTCAGTTGTGAATTAAATATAAAAGGTGATCCGTGGATCCTGTCACTTTCCATTTTTATCTCTTGTGCAAGAATTTCTGTGCAATTTTCTCTGATAATTTCTTGTAAAATACTCTCTAAACTTTTTCTTTTATTATGATGTTCTGGTAAACCAATAATTCTTAAGTTGTCTCTTCTAGCTCTGTTCTCCAGATCTTTGGTTGAATCAATGAGGTGTTTCATATTCTCCTCATTTTTTTCATTTTTTTAATTTTTTAAAATATATTCTTGCTGCCTTGTAAAGTAATTTGCTTCTAGTTGTTGAGTTCTGTTTTTTAAAGACTGAATTTCATCCCTGGCTTTTTGGTCATCCTTCTCTTTCTGGTCTGATTTTCTTTGTAGATCATCCTTTGCCCTCTTTGCTTTATTTCAAGCTGGCCAATTCTGGCTTTTAAGACTTTATTTTCTTGTTTTAGCTCATGTATTTCCTTTTTCAAATTGTCTTCAGCCTCTCTTGATTGCTTTTAGAGTTCCTAAAGTTCTTGAGTTAATTGAGTTTTAAATTCTTGAGTTAATTGACTTTTGAAATCTTCCAAAGCCTGTGTCCAGTTCCCTGGAACTACTTCCTCTTCTTCTATTTCTTTTTATTTGCTCTCTTTTCACTTCCTTGGAAGAAGCTGTCAATTGTCATTTATTTTGCCTTTTTGTGTTGCTTACTCTTTTTTTCCCCTTAATTGTTCTGCTAGTTTGAGCAAATGTAGTTAATGATCTTTGATGTAAAATCTTCCCCCAGGGAAAAGGAGGTTTGTAGTTACTTTCTCTGCCCTCTGAAGATTCCTTGTCTGTCCAATTGTTGGGATTAATCCTCTATTGATTGGATTCATCTGCCCTGAGGCTAAAACCTGGAGGGGAGGGAAAACAAACAAACCAACCAAAAAAACCCCCAAAAACATGGGGGGGTCAAGAAGGAGCTCTTTCGCTGAACTGAGCTCTCCAGAACTGGAGTCGCCCTCTGCTCTCAGCTGTGTTTGATCTGGTTTTCTTTCCTCTTGAAGCCCTGTTTTCTCTATCTCTGTATGAGGAAGCCAAGCTGTCTGTGGTCAGGGGTTTGGGTTTCTCTAAGCTGCCATCTTCTGGGCTTCTTTGCTGGGTTTCTCTGGTGTTCTCCTCCAGTCACTACTCCAGAGTTTGACTCCCTGAGTCTGATGCTAGCAAGGCCCTCTCTCCCAACCTGTGCACCTCTGGGTCCTGAGATTTCCCGGACCTCTAGAGACTCCACACAGCACGTGGGGGAGGTGTCATGGGATCCTGAGATTTCCCTTCTAAGCCCTCAGTCTGGACAGTTCAAGAATTGAAGCCTTTTTCTTGGCGTACCTCTTTAGTTATGCTTCAATAGGGCTCCGCCTGCTCTGTCCCATTATTAGATTTGGTCCTTTTTCTTCATGAAGCACATTGTTGTCTATGTCCCTGTGTAAGGGTGTAGATGTTTTAAGATTCTTTCTGTGTACTCCGCCATCTTCCCAGAACTCCCACGCGATTCTTTATGCAATATAAATTTATTCCTTTTTGTTAGATTTCCTATTTTTCTTATTATTATCTTCTTCCGCCCAGTTTTGTATATTGTATATATTTATATCTACATACATACATATATATATATCTTGACATTTCATCCTATACAATTTGTCCCTGTTCCCTCTATGTAAACTTATTCTAATTACCCTGTTGGTAATAACAATTTTTAATATTTACCAATACCTTCTTTTCTTCATGGGATATAAATTGATTGAACTTGTTGTGTCCCTTACAGAAAAGAATTTTTATCACATCTATTATTTAAAATTGTACTAGAAACACTAGCAGTAGCAATAAGAGAAGAAAAAGAAATTGAAGATATTAAAATAGGCAATGAGGATACTAAGCTATCACTCTTTGCAGATGATATGATGGTCTACTTAAAAAATCCTAGAGAATCAACTAAGAAGCTTGTAGAAATAATCAACAACTTTAGCAACATTGCAGTATACAAAATAAAGGCACATAAATCATCCACATTTCTATATATTTCCAGCACATCACAGCAGCAAGAGGTAGAAAGAGAAACACCATTTTAAATCACCCTAGACAATATAAAATACTTAGGAATCTATCTACTAAAACAAACACAGGAATTATATGAACATAACTACAAAACACTTTCCAAACCATTAAAACTAGATCTAAACAATTGGAAAAACATTGAGTGCTCATAGGTAGGATGAGCTAACATAATAAAAATGACAATTCTACCCAAATTAATTTACTTATTCAGTGCCATACCTATCAAACTACCAAAAACCTTTTTTACTGCATTAGAAAAAAAATTTAACAAAGTTTATTTGGAAGAACAAAAGATCAAGAATATCAAGGAAAATAATGAAAAAAAACATGAAGGAAGGCGGCTTAACAGTACCAGATATTAAGCTATACTATAAAGCAGCAGTCATCAAAACAATATGGTACTGGCTAAGAGATAGAATGGAGGATCAGTGGAATAGACTTGGGGTAAGTGACGTCAGTAAAACAGTGTATAATAAACCCAAAGAGCCCAACTTTTGGGACATGAATCCACTATTTGACAAAAACTGCTGGGAAAATTGGAAAACAATATGGGAGAAATTAGTTTTAGATCAACATCTCACACCCTACATCAAGACAAATTCAGAATGGATGAAAGAGTTGAACATAAAGAAGGAAACTGTAAGTAAATTAGGTGAACACAGAATAGTATACTTGTAATATCTCTGGGAAAGGAGAGATTTTAAAACCAAGAGTTAGAAAAAATTACAAAATGTAAAATAAATAATTTTGATTATATTAAGTTAAAAAGTTTTTGTACAAATAAAACAATGCAACCAAAATCAGAAGGGAAACAAAAAACTGGAAAAATCTTCGTAACAAAAAAATTCTGACAGAGGTCTGATTACTCAAATATATAAGGATCTAAATCAAATGTATAAAAATCAAGCAATTCCCCAATTGATAAATGGGCAAGGGACATGAATATGCAATTTTCAGATAAAGAAATCAAAAGTATCAATAAGCACATGAGAAAGGGTTCTAAATCTCTAATAATTAGAGAAATGCAAATCAAAACATCTCTGAGGTATCACCTCACACCTAGCAGATTGGCTAAAATGATAGCAGGGAAGAGTAGTGAATGTTGGGGGGGATGTGGCAAAATTGGAACATTAATGCACTGCTGGTGGAGTTGTGAACTAATCCAACCATTCTGGATGGCAATTTGCAACTATGCCCAAAGAGCAATAAAAGAATGATAGAGCCTTTGATAGAGCCATACCATTACTGGTATTGTACCCCAAAGAGATCATAGATAAACAGACTCATACAAAAATATTTATAGCTGTGCTCTATGTGGTGGCAAAACTCTGGAAAGCAAGGGTATCCCCTCAATTGGGGAATGGCTGAACAAATTGTGGTATATGTTGGTGATGGAATACTACTGTGCTCAAAGGAATAATAAGCTGGAGGAATTCCATGTGAACTGGAAAGACCTCCAGGAACTGATGCAGAGCGAAAGGAGCAGAGGCAGAAGAACATTGTACACAGGGACTGATACACTGTGGTAAAATCGAATGTAATGGACATCTGTACTAGCAGCAATGCAATGACCCAAGGCAATTCTGAGGGATTTATGGAAAAGAACGCTACTAACTTTCAGAGGAAGATCTACAGGAGTGGAAACACAGAAGAAAAACAGCTGCTTGAACACTTGGGTTGATGAGGACATGATTGGGGACATAGACCTGAAAAGACCACATCAATGTAACTATCAATAACATGTAAATAAGTATTGACTGACCACACATGTTAAAATCAGTGGAAAAGCAAGTTAGTTACCGGGCGTGGGGGTCCTGGGGGGCTTGAGGGGTTGAAGGGTTAAGTAAAAACATGAAGTATGTAATCATGGAAATTTTTTCTAAAAATAAAAAAATAAAAAAATATATATACCTATTTTTTTCCTCTCCAATACAAATATCTTCCAATGTTTCATCAAGATGGAGATAGTTAAAGGCTATATCAATGAAAAAGAAGACTTGACATTTCTAATAAATAAAAAATTAATAAATCAGTCTTAGTGCTGGTATGGCTCTCATACTCTGTATGTGTTACCTGAAGATAAACTCATTTAAGCTCAGGTAGATTCCTCATCACTTTGATGTCATGTGAATGAAGTTATCAAAATTTCAAATGCTTATTTCAAATGTTGAAATAATTTTATTTTAATTCTTGTACACATGATGCATATATATGTAATTTAATTTTGTTGATTATTCCAATATTGTTCTTGATATACATATAGACCACAGTAAATTTTTTATTATAATTAATTAACTCTTATATTGATCATATTAATTATTCAAAAGGAATATGTCTTATTAGGGTAATGCACTCAGTGTTTGTTTAGAGTTTGTTATTTAACTCTATAATCTGAAGAAGGAATAATAATGCATTGAATCAACTCCCAACCATTCTATTATTGGTTTCCGTATTTCATTTTCAGTCACTTTGGCTGACCCTTTTATAGCTATGCTAATACAAATACATTTAAACATTTCATGGACTTTTCAAGTATTTTATATCGATATTATTGAAAAAATACTAATTTGGAAATATTATCCTTTTAATCCTTCCAGAACTAAAATGAATGATATGCCATTACAAAATTGTTACAAAATCCATTTTAGTAGTCTTATCCTTCAGCTATCAAACATGCTCTCCCAAGGGATTACATAACAATTTTCTCTAATTTTCTTTGACATTTCAGCTATCGTCTGATGAATGAAATCCAGAAAAAAAGTGCTGGTTTGGCCTTTACTTGTAAAAGGAAAACTAATAATAAGCTCATAAAATTACTTATAAGCTCATCAAAATACAGAATAAGTTCACAGAGTGTTTCATTTGATAAAATGAATTTATCAAATGATAGGATTATGTTGGAAAGTTTTAACTGAGGAAGAAAATAACTGACAGCAGACTAGTTGCTTTTTTTTTTTTAACACAAGTTAATAGTATACTACTCTGTTTGAACCTTGGAACTTTACACATCACCTGGAGACTTTTCTTTGGAGAATCCCTCTGACATTTCAATCTTTTTCTCCAAGTTGAAGAGGAGTCAGGAGCAACTGAAATTTCTCCTCTTGTACCTTAATGTACCTTCTGACAACACCCTATTCTATTCACTGTCTTTTCCTATTAGACTGTATTGTGTCTGTCTGTTTATATATGTACATACATGTGCAAATGTTATGTACACAATGCATATATAGATATGTGTAACACAATATATATGCACATGTGTATATATTCACATATATGTTGGCACATGTGAATAATGTCTGTATCATCTATCAATGTATAATCTATGAATTTGCATATCTATCTATATTTCCTTTTTATCTAGTGAGTTATATGGTCCAATGCATAAAGTTATGGCTCTATAGTCAAGAAGATCAAGTCCAGTCATCTTTAGATACTTTTTACCTATTGAGTAGAGTGGAGCCTCTGCAAGTCAACTTTACCTTCCATCTACATCAGGTTCCTAAACTTTAAAATGAGGATTTTTTTCTACCTTGCTGGTTTGTTGTGAGAATAAAATGTCATACCCATCAAGTGCTTAACAAATCAAAGTTCCCATATAAATACTAGCTCACAACAATAAGTACTATAATAACAATTTATTGGCCAACATGTGAAAACAAATATACTCTTTAAAATTTTAATGAATTTCCCCCCCTTTTGCTACTGACTCTACTACCAAATAATTATTTAATAAAATATTATTTTCAATTACAAAGATATATTTTCTCTTGCTCCCACTTCCCCATTCCCTCTGGAAAATGAAAAGCAAATAAAAATAAAATCTACATAACAAATTTGAATGGGTAAGCAAAACAAATCCTCCCAATTGACCATATCCAAAATATGTACCTCTCATTCCTCATCCTGTATCTAAGAACAGTATAACAAGTTGCCACCACCAAATTTAAAATCCTCAACACATGAACAATTGCAGATCTCCTGAGTATAATATAAACTTCTCATTCTGGTACTTAAATATCTTCTTCTGTTTTAGCAAAAGTTACAATGTTTATATTTTAATCCTTCTGATGTTCTCTATATTCTAGGAAAACTCTAAGAGATTTTCCCCCGACAAGACACTCCTAGCACCTCTTCCCTCTTTTAACTTCCTTCTCATTTCTCTCTTTTTAAAAATCTCTATCTTTCTTAAAAATTCAATTTAATCATTTCCTGGTTCAGCTAGGTGTTACAATGGATAAAGTAATAGGTCTGCAATCAGAAAGGCTTGAGGTCAAATCTGTCTTCAGCCATTTACTGGCTGTGTGATCCATTGTCACAGTGATCTGTTCACATATAATGTATATATAATATTATAATAAACTATCAGAAAAAATCTAATCTTATGCTAAAGAATTTTAGTAAGAAATTCTACAACACCTAAATACAAAGAAAATGAAAATTATAGAATATGATTTAATGAAAGACAAAAACTCTTACATATGAGTATAAGAAAAATATTGTCCCTTTAAAATACTATATAGAATAGTTTAATACCGAAAGATATAGGACAGAAAAGTACTTTGGCATAAAGAAAAAATACATCTATCAGTTGTTAAAAGATCTAAGGGATGGTTTTTTCATTGATGAAGAATTTCATGACTGAAAGGAATAACAAAGTTTCATTCGATAAAAATTTGTAAAATGTGAACATGACTTGAAGAATGTTCACAATATATTCTTTTCTTAAATATGTATTGGGGGGTAAGGGCAGCTAGATTGCTTAGTGAATTGAAAGCCAGGTTTAGAGATGGGAGATCCTGGGTTCAAATAAGGCCTAAGACACTTCTTAGTTATGGGCTAATAGGCAAGTCACTTAATTCTCATTGCCTTCCACCTAACCCTCTTCTGCCTTGGAACCGTATGCAACATTGATTCTAGGTCAGAAGGCAAGGGTTGTAAAATTTTGTGCATTTGTAAATCAACATTTAAAAGAAAATTTTAGCAATTTATGGCAGAAAATGACCTACAGTTTAAATGTGAAATCTTGAATCATTTTGTAAAATATCTCAGGTGATGTCACATTTTGATATGAATAGTTGTATGGCTTAAAAAGTGCAAAGGATACACTTTTAATTATTAATAATTGACGGTATGAAAATACACAAAAACTTAAACTGGGATGGAAGACTCTTTGGAGAACAAACAACTGAACATAATGATTTGCTCTCAACTAATTTTCATTCCTGTTTTAATGTTTAAGAGGCAAAACATTTTTATTGGAATACAAGCAACCCAATAGGAGCAGTTACTACTTTTCCTGTCTGGGGTAAGGTGGTGGGGCTCACATGCAGCATGAGGGTTGCAGTTTGAGCATTCAGTCTCTAAAAGGTTCACTATCAATGGTATAGACCAAAGATGGGCAAACTATAGACCGAGGGCCAGATGTGGTCCCCTGAAATGTTCTAATGGGCTGCTTGACATTATTCCTAATCTGACGAATACAATGAGTAGGATACAAAACAACAAAACTTCGAAAGAATTGTCTTAGACTGACAGATGAGCATTTCTTTTCCTTTGGCCCCCTCTTTAAAAAGTTTGCCCATCACTGGTATACACTACTGAGTTAAGACTCTACTGAGTGTGGCATACAGAATCAATTTAATCTATGTTTCTGAGTTCTTTGGGTGATATATAATTACATACATATCAGTCTTATAAAAGAATAACTTTCAGAGTTGCTCTGTATGTTGTACAAATTGCTATTTCTGGGAAGATGGTGGCTTAGACGGAGTGAATCTTAAAACCTCCCCACCCTTACACATCAGACAGAAAACAATGCACTTCGAGAAGAAAGAGGACCAAATCTAATAATGGGACAGAGCAGAGGGAACCCTGCTACAGCACAACTAAAGAGGTACACCAAGAAAAAGGCATCAATTTCTGAACTGTCAGGTCTGAGGGCATAGAAAGGGAATACCAGGATGCCTCCCCCATGTGCTTTGCGGAGTCTCCAGTGGCCCAGGAAATCTCAGGGTGGGTAGATGCACTGGTCCAGAGAGAGGACCTTGCTGGAACTGGACTCAGGGAATTAAACACAGGCACTGGAGAGATAACTGGAGGAGAAAACCAGAGAAACACAGCAAAAACACCCGGAAGTTGGTGGCTTAGAGAGAGCCAAACCCCAGACCTCAGACAGCTTGGCTTCCTCATATGGAGATAGAGAAAGCAGGGCTTCAAGAGGAAAGAAAACCAGATCAAACACAGTGGACAGTGGAAGGGGACCCCACTGCTGGAGAGCTCAGTTCAGCGAAAATGCTCCGTGCCACCCCACTTTTATTTTTTTATCTTTTTTTCTGTGTTTGTTTTTCCCTCTCCTCAAAGTTTTAGCCTCAGGGCAGATAAAGAAGTAAGATTAATCCAATGAATAGAGGATTAATCCCAACAATTGAAGAGACAAGAAGTCTTCAGAGGGCAGAGAAAGTAACTAAAAGCCTTCATTACCAGCTCGATCTTTCATCAAAGATCATTAAATACATCTGCTCAAACTAGCAGAACAAGGAAGGGAAAAAAAACATGAGTAAGCAACAGAAAAAGAGAAAAGAAATGACAATTGACAGTTTCTTTCAAGGAAGTGAAAAGAGAGCAAATGAAATAGAAATAGAAGAAGAGGAAGTAGTTCCAGGGAACTGGACACGGGCTTTGGAAGATCTCAAAATTCAGTTAACTCAAGAACTTAAAATTCAATTAACTCAAAAACTTCAGGAACTCAAAAACTTACATAGAGTGAAAATGAGAGGATGGAGCAAAACCTTTTGGGCTTCAAATGAGAAAAAGAAGGCAGGGGTGGCTATCATGATCTCTGACAGAGTCAAAGTCAAAATAGATAAGGTTAAAAGAGATAGGGAAGGTAACTACATCCTAATAAAAGGCAGTATAAACAATGAAGAAATATCAGTATTCAATATGTATGCACCAAATGGTGTAGCTTCCAAATTTCTAAAGGAGAAGCTAGTGGAGCTCAAGGAGGAAATAGATAGCAAAACCATACTAGTGGGGGACCTCAAACTGCCCCTATCAGATCTAGATAAATCAAACCAAAAATAAACAAGAAAGAGATAATAGAGGTGAATGAAACCCTAGAAAAATTAGAGTTAATAGATAAATGGAGAAAAATAAATAGAGACAAAAAGGAATACAACTTCTTTTCAGCAGCACATGGAACATTCACAAAGATAGACCATGTAATAGGGCACAGAAACATGGCAAACATGCAAAAAAAGCGGAAATAATAAATGTAACCTTCTCAGATCATAATGCAATAAAAATATTTATTAGTAAGGATACATGGAGAGGCAAACCAAAAACTAATTGGAAATTAACTAATATGATTCTCCCAAATAATTTAGTGAAAGAACAAATCATAGAAACAATCAATAATTTCATTGAAGACAATGACGATGATGAGACATCTTACCCAAACCTATGGGATGCAGCCAAAGCAGTTATAAGGGGAAAATTCATATCACTGAGTGCATATATTAACAAATTAGGGAGGGCAGAGGTAAATGAATTGGGCATGAAACTTAAAAATCTAGAAAATGTACAAATTAAAAATCTTCAGATGAAAACTAAATTAGAAATGCTAAAAATCAAAGGAGAAATTAATAAAATCAAACATAAAAGAACTATTGAATTAATAAATAAGACTAGAAGCTGGTATTTTGAAAAAAAAAGATAAAATAGACAATGTATTGGTAAATCTAATAAAAAAATGAAAGAAGAAAACCAAATTAACAGTATCAAAGATAAAAAGGGACACCTCACCTATTTTGCCCAATTATATGGCAATAAATATAGCAATCTAGTGATATGGATGAATAGTTACAAAAATATAAATTGCCTAGATTAACAGCAGAAGAAACAAAATACTTAAATAATCCAATATCAGAAAAAGAAATTGAACAAGTCATCAAAGAACTCCCTAAGAAAAAATTGCCAGGTGCTGATGGATTGAAAAGTAAATTCTTTTAAACGTTCATAGAACAATTAATCCCAATACTATTCAAATTATTTGAAATAATATGCAAAGGAGTCCTACCAAATTCCTTTTATGACACAAATATGGTAATGATTCCAAAGCCAGGTAGATCAAAAACAGAGAAAGAAAATTATAGACCAATCTCCTTAATGAATATAGATGCAAAAATCTTAAGTAGAATATTAGTAGAAAGACTCCAGCAAATGATCAAGAGGATTATCCATTATGATCAGGTGGGATTTATACCAGAAATGAAAGGATGGTTCAACATTAGGAAAACCATCCACATAATTGACCATAGCAACAAGCAAACCAACAAAAACCACATGATTATCTCAATAGATGCTGAAAAAGCCTTTGACAAAATACAACACCCATTCCTACTGAAAACACTAGAAAGTATAGGAATAGAAGGTCCTTTCCTAAAAATAATAAACAGTATATATCTTAAACCATCAACAAGCATCATATACAATGGATATAAATTAGAAGCCTTTCCAGTAAGATTAGGTGTGAAACAAGGATGCCCATTATCACCTCTATTATTTATTATTGTACTAGAAACACTAGCAGTAGCAATTAGAGGAGAAAAAGAAATTGAAGGTAATTAAATAAGCAATGAGGAGACTAAGCTATCACTCTATGCAGATGATATGATGGTATACTTAAAATACCCTAGAGAATTAAGTAAGAAGCTTGTAGAAATAATCAACAACTTTAGCAACATTGCAGGATACAAAATAAATACACATAAATCATCACCATTTCTATATATTTCCAGCACATCACAGCAGCAAGAGGTAGAAAGAGAAACACCATTTAAAATCACCCTAGACAATATAAAGTACTTAGGAATCTATCTACCAAAACAAACACAGGAATTATACCAACACAATTATAAAACACTTTCCAAACAATTAAAACTAGATCTAAACAATTGGAAAAACATTGAGTGCTCATGGGTAGGACTAGTTAAGATAATAAAAATTACCATTCTACCCAAATTAATTTACTTATGTAGTGCCATACCTATCAAACTACCAAAACCTTTTTTTTTACTGAATTAGGAAAAACTATAACAAAGTTCATTTGGAAGAACAAAAGATCAAGAATATCAAGGGAAATAATGAAAAAAAAATTTGAAGGAAGGTGGCCTAGCCATACCAGATATTAAGCTATACTATAAAGCAGAGGTCAGCAAAACAATATGGTATTGGCTAAAAGATAGAAGGGAAGATCAGTGGAATAGACTTGGGGTAAGTGACGTCAGTAAAACAGGGTATAATAAACCCAAAGAGCCCAACTTTTGGAAGAAAAATCCACTATTTGACAAAAACTGTTGGGAAAATTGGAAAACTATATGGGAGAGATTAGGTTTACATCAACATCTCACACCCTACACCAAGAAAAATTCAGAATGGGTGAAAGGCTTGAATATAAAGAAGGAAACTGTAAGTAAATTAGGTGAACACAGAATAATATACTTGTCAGATCTCTGGAAAAGGAAAGATTTTAAAACCAAGCAAGAGTTAGAAAAAATTACAAAATGTAAAATAAATAATTTTGATTATAGTAAATTAAAAAGCTTTTGTACAAACAAAATCAATGCAACCAAAATCAGAAGGGAAACAACAAACTGGGAAAAAAATCTTTATAACAAAAAATTCTGATAGAGGTCTAATTACTCAAATATACAAGGAACAAAATCAGTTGTATAAAAAAATTAAGCCATTCCCCAATTGATAAATGGGCAAGGGACATGAATAGGCAATTTTCAGATAAAGAAATCAATTAAGCCCAAAGAGTGATAAAAGAATGCCTGCCCTTTGATAGAGCCATACCATTGCTGATATTGTACCCCAAAGAGATCATAGATAAACAGACTTGTACAAAAGTATTTATAGCTGAGCTCTTTGTGGTGGCAAAAAACTGAAAAGCAAGAGTATGCCCTTCAATTGGGGAATGGCTGAACAAATTGTGGTATATGTTGGTGATGGAATACTATTGTGCTAAAAGGAATAATAAACTAGAGGAATTCCATGTGAACTGGAAAAGACCTCCAGGAATTGATGCAGAGTGAAAGGAGCAGAGCCAGAAGAACATTGTACACAGTGACTGATACACTGTGGTAAAATCGAATGTAATAGACATCTGTACTAGCAGCAATGCAATGACCCAAGACAATTCTGAGGGATTTATGGAAAAGATGCTACCCACATTCAGAGGAAGAACTACATGAGAGGAAACTGTTATCAAAAATAATTTAAATAAGCTGAGTAGGTGGGTATGAGGAAGGATAAAGGGGGTAAAGGTGATTATAAGGTGATAGGAGCAGGAATGAAGGTAGGGGAAGATATATAGGAGATAAGGGAAATGGCGTATGAAGGAGAGGGCAGCTCAAACAGGTTTATTCCCCAAGGCTTGAGACAGAAGATACAGGGAGGAAACTAGGGACAGTAAGAAATGTTTAGGCTTGACTGGAGGGTTTCTCTTGTTAGTTTCAAAGTCTCTTGTGGGAAGGGTCGAGAGGGCCCTTCCCTGCCAGTCAAACTGATGGCTAGAGGAAGTTTTGAAGGTGGGTACTTCCTGTCAAGATGGATGCCCCAGTTGTCTCAAGAAATAAAGGAAAATGATTCTTTCCTCTTGGCCCTTGTCTTAATTTTTGACACAATGACTCACCACAGGGTTTGAATAGGTAACAAGGGGATTTATTAATACCAGGGTCAGTCAAAAGGGGAGAGGGATTCAGGATTTTCTAATTGCTGCTAGGGAGAGGGTGAGGGTGGGTGATGGGTTGCAGAGAGGTTTAGACAGAGAGAGAGACTAGCTCTCCCAGTCAGGAAGATTTGACTGTCTTTTAAATAAAGTCTTTATCAAACCTAGGGATAACTTATTTGAGGATACTCTAATTATCTAAAGAAACTAAAACCCACAATGTTTAATCATCAAGCCCTCCCTTTCAACCAGAAACCAAAGGAAAATCAGGGAAGGGGAGGGATGGAGATGGTAGATCATGGAGAGGTCCAGAGAAATGAGATAGGTCCAAATTTCCCCAAAATAAAATAAGCACAGGCCAAGGCCGAAGCAATTAGGCCAAAGCCAAAAAGCCAAAGCAAAAGCCTCCAGCCACAGGGAAAGCCAGAAGGCAAAAGCCCCTTCAGTTGGAACTTCACCTCTATTTATAGCTTTAAGTTCTAACTGACTTTCTGAACATTCTAAGATGTTTAACTGACTTTTTGTGACTGTTAGAAATTACAGAAGCAAAAAGTCTCTGTTAGCCACCTTGCATTACAAAACACAGAAGAAAAACAACTCTTTGAACACTTGGGTTGATGAGTACATGATTGGGGATGTAGACACAAAAGGACTACACCAATGTAACTATCAATTATATGTAAATAAGTCTTGATTGATGACACATGTTAAAACCAGTGGAAATGTGAGTTAGCTATGGGGGGGGTGAGTTTGAGGGGGTGAAGGGTAAAGTAAAAACATGAATCATGTAATCATGGAAAATTTTCCTAAAAATAAATAAATAAACAAACAGCTAAATAAATAAATAAATAAATAAAGATAAAAAGATTGCTATTTGGTGAGGACAGCTGGGTAGCTCAGTGGGTTGAGAGTTAGGCTAAGAAATGGGAGGTCCTAGGTTCAATTCTGTCCTCAGACATTTCCTAGCTATACAATCCTGGGCAAGTCACTTAACCTCCATCACCTAGCTCTTACCACTCTTCTGCCTTAGAACCAATACAAAGTGTTGGTTCTAAGACAAAGGTAAGGTTTTAATAAAGGGGAAAAAAAAAGAAATAGCTATTTGGGTGAATTTTGCAGTGATCTCAAAAGATAATTCTATTCAAATTAAAAAATACCATTTAATGCTTATTTTTGGTTGTTTGTAAATTGAAGGAACACAAATTTTATAGATTCAATAATCTCATGAAAAAATGGGAGGAAATGTAGTAAGCAGAGAAATGGCTTCAGTTGGTAAAGAAGTTCTAAATGAATCAATTCGAACAAAGTTTGTGGTCCAGAATTGTGAGTTACCCCTAAACCATAGGTTTTCCCCCAAAAGCTAAGTTAATTGATGGTTTCAGGTTATCTAGGTTTATGATCTTTGTACTTCCTTTTAATATATGAATATCTGTGGTGATATTTATTTTTCTTTTATAGCTGCTAAGTGATTATTCTTAAGATTAAAAAGTATAAGCACTGTGATTTTCTGTAAATGGAAATGGTTTAGGGCTTGAAGAACTAAAGTATTGGTAAATGAAAGTGTATTATATTTTCTTAAAGAAAGTTTACTCAATGGGCAAAAAGGAGGCAAAATCAGAAGAACTACAATCCTATGCACAGAAGCATAATTTCCCAAGGACATCAGGAAGTTTATTTTTAGAATAAACATATGGTTCATCTAATGGAATTATGGGGAAATATTTTAATGAAAAATATGTAAAATAATTTTTATTTTTCTCATAATATTATTCTATTTTTTCATTCATAGATTCATCAGATTGCCAAGATGGAAACAACTCACTTCTTTAATTAGTAAGTTACTTGTTGAGCAATAAACAAGTATCTTACATTTAAATTTCCAAAAGATGTCAGTGTTAATAACTGCTTTCAAAATGTGTTATTCTTTGCACTCTCTGTCCTTTTTTCTACCCCTTTACCATAAACACATAGCTATAAGAGAGCTAAAAGTGAAGGAGTAGCATATGGAATGGAGAGTCATTTTGTACTTTTCCTTGATTTTTGCTATCTCCAAATATTTCATCACCAAGTGGATAGCCTACACTTGAAATTCTCTCTACTTAGTTAGGTTGTTTTTGAGAATGCAGATAAAATCTGCTCCTACAAATACAACTGAGGTCTTTTCAAAATAACATAATCTCCTCGAATGTGTCTGCTGCTTGCATACCTCTTAGGATTCATGCCATAATAAAGCAGGACATAGTTGAGCATGCCACTACACATGAGCCAGAAAGTTAAGTTAGTATGTATGTATGTGCATCTATATCTATATCTATATACATACAGAGAGTATACTCTGGATAGGGTTTGGAGAAATAGAGATCAAAGTTATTGCTATGGCAATTATTTTACACTTGACCCTATTTGTTTATAGACATGTATGGGGCCATCTTTAGATTCCTTTTCAAATTGTCAGTAGAAATAAACACAACAAACTAGTCTCACTAAATAATTTTAGTTAACTCTAAAATGGGAATATTTAAGCAACATATTTAGATTATATATAATGAATTCATAATCATATAAAAATAAAATACAATACAACATAATTATGTAATATGCAATATAAAAATAAAACATATAACTATAAAATAAATGTGTGTATATGTGTGCATACAAATAATAAAAAAGGAATATACAGCCACTATATATACATATTTTTAAATATTATCTTTCCTTCTTAATTAGGGTTAGTCTTACTTCGGTGGTAAGTTTGCATTACAAGAAACTATCATTACTGCTAAATTAGTTCTAATGAACTTTATTCTTCTTATAAAAATGTCTTAATTTTTGCAATAGGTAATATAGAACTTTCAGAAGTGAAGGTGCAAAATATTTCTCCAAATGGCATGACTGACTCTTAAACAAAAGTTCTTATTTTTTTCTTAGTTTTTTTGACCAGCTCATTAGATAAAAAAGTGTAGGTAAAATATTCATTTTCTTTAGCCCTACAGTTTTATTTATGTGTTGAAGAAGACTGGCTTACTAAAAAATCAAATAAAGGACACATTTAAAAAAGTAAAGTCTTTATTTGCTGAGGAAATATAGTTTTAACTCAGAAATCTCCAACCGCTGCTAAATAAGGCAGAGGTTTTGGTTCCTGAATTGGGAATAATACTATTCATTGCCAGTGTTGTCATGCCAGCTTCCACAATCAGCAATCATGGATGCCAGAAAATTAGATAGTCCTAACATAATATATTTAATATTATTGTAAGAAAAACATTCTTTTTCTAAAATATTATGGTTATATATTATTTGTAATATCATGAAATTGAGGCTAATATGTTTGTTTTGAAATAGCGTGACTCTTACAGTTTTTCATGAAAATGAAAAACTGCAGAGCTCTATTAAAATATTAGCACACTCCTGTTTCTGTGCCATTTAACTTGGGGCACTAGAGCCTTGGAGAAAGAACCTATGACTGTGATTCAAGTGAGCTCCTTACTGCATAAAATTCAGAGGAATTTATATTAAAATAAATTGTAAAGGCTACTAAACCTAGCTTTTATTTCCTCATTTTTAAGTTGTTATAGAAGTACTTCATAATAAGTGACTAAAGGCCATTCCACGAAACCAGAAGTATGCCTACTAATCTATACATAGTAATCTAAGATTTGCATAGGACATGCTACCATGGAAACTTGCTGACATAGGGATTTTATCTCTCAAATAAACATAGCTCTGAAGAAGCATGTCAATTCAGACAACTTAGAGTTCACATGTGTTTTTAGAGATATGAATTTTTCTATTTGGATTTATTTTGCTGCAGTATATCAGTCTGATTATTGTCACAGTGTTTCAAACAACTACTTTTTAATATTGTTTGTTGAGCTATTTTATTATTTATATTATTACTTATTTTCCATTTAAGTCTTTATTTTGTATTCACGTTAAAAATATCGGTCCCTATTTTTTGGTTATAATATATAAGATATCCATTTAATACTACAAATTTATGTTATCCAATGTCAAGTGAGCCCTCAATGGAGTAAGGCATAGCATGCATGCTTCCTTAATTGATTTCCCATTCCAATCACCAAAGAGACTATTCCAAAATCTTATCTCTCTTTAGCCATCTCAATATAACCCATCATCTCACCTAAGTACTTCACAGCATACTTAAACAAAATTTAACCAAAAATTTAAACAATTTATCAGAAATTTCTTCTCATCCTTCTTATCTCACAATCTTTACACATATTTAACCACTGTGGATTCCTCCATTCTGTTTTCACATGAAAATTCAACTCTTTCCAGCTTCCTTGATTCCCTCTCAACTTTTCCAAAAGACTGTCATTGCTCCATAGGTCATTTCTCTACTTTTCCTCATTTTCAGTCCCACTTTAATTGCTGGTGCTTTCTGTACTACCTATAAATGTGCCCATGTAATCCTCATTTGGAAAAGAAGTCATCCTTATTAATATTACCATTCACATTAGCTCTCCAACCTTTCACTTGATATCTATTTCCCTTTTGTAGCTCAATTCTTTGGAAAACCCATTGACTTTTTGGGTCTTCACATTTCTTTCTAATTCATTCATTCTTTTCAATCTGAAAATATTTTTTAAATTCAAATTCTGATCTTTAATAGTTAATTTGATCATTAATTTGAAATGTTCTCTCCATAGTTACAAATGATCTTGTATTCGACAAATCTATGATTTTTTTTTGTCAGTCATGAACAGGCTTAAGCTCTCTGGCACTTAGCCTTGTTGATTAACTTCTACTTGATATTCTCTCTTCTCTTTGTTATCACACTGGTCTCTCATGTTTCTATTCATCTATTTCACTGCTTCATCTCAGTCTTATTTGCTGGTTCTTTGTCAATGACAATCAAGTTAACTATAGGTATATATAAAAACTGGTCCTAGATCCTCTTTTTACTCTCTATGACCTTTATTTGTGATCTCACCAGTTACACTTTGTTTTGCATTCCTCTGCAGATAATTACCAGCTTTATATATGGAGCCCTAAAAGCTCTGCTGAGCTATCATCCTTCAACTGCTAATAGACATTTTGAAGTGGATGTCATCTAATCTGCTCAAGGTAAACATGACAAAAAGATAACTCATTCCTCAACATTCAACTCTCCAAAAAGTATTCTATTTCTTCCAAATTTCCATTTTACTGTTAAAGGTACTACCATTCTCCCAATCATCCAGCTTCTCAACCTCAGATGCATCATTAACTCTTTACTCTCACTCACCTGAATCCAATGCCAAATTATGCCTGCCTGCCTTTCCTCCATGCAATCTACAATCCTACTATCTTTGTCAATGATTGTCACAACTACTACTAATGATAGTATTTGATAATGATAGAATCACTGATCATAACACTACTAAGTATAGTTCTTTAAGATTTAAATAACATTTTTACATAAGGTTTCTCATTTTAAAATCTCCTATTTTAAGGTATTTGAATACAGAACTCCATTTTCCATCTTAGAACCTTTTATTCTGGTGTTCCTTGATTGTTCTCTCTGCTCAGCTCAACCTCTTTGGAGTTTTTGACTTCCTTTCAATAAACTGAAAACCCACCTCCTTTGGGAGACCTTTTCACTTTCCCTTCCCTAAGGTGTCATCAACATAGCTTTTAGATTACCTTCCAGTTTCTTTCTCTCTCTCTCTCTCTCTCTCTCTCTCTCTCTCTCTCTCTCTCTCTCTCTCTC
>NC_058130.1:43188470-43207098 GCF_016433145.1 Gracilinanus agilis | reverse complement strand
TATCACCTCTATTATTCAACATAGTACTAGAAACACTAGCAATAGCAATTAGAGAAGAAAAAGAAATTGAAGGTATCAAAATAGGCAATGAGGAGACTAAGCTATCACTCTTTGCAAATGATATGATGGTCTACTTAAAAAACCCTAGAGAATCAACTAAGAAGCTTGTAGAAATAATCAACAACTTTAGCAAAGTGGCAGGATACAAAATAAATGCACATAAATTATCAACATTTCTTTATATCTCCAACACATTAGAGCAGCAAGAGGTAGAAAGAGAAACACCATTTAAAATTACCCTAGACAGTATAAAATACTTAGGAATCTATCTACCAAAACACACACAGCAATTATACGATAACAACTACAAAACACTTTCCAAAAAAATAAAACTAGATCTCAACAATTGGAAAACCATTAATTATTCATGGGTAGGACGAACTAACATAATAAAATGAACATTCTACCCAAATTAATTTACCTATTTAGTGCCATACCTATCAAATTACCAAAAAACTTCTTTACTGAATTGGGAAAAACTATAACAATGTTCATTTGGAATAACAAAAGATCAAGAATATCAAGGGAAATAATGAAAAAAAAATGTGAAGGAAGGGTGCCTAGCAGTACCAGATATTAATCTATACTATAAAGCAGCAGTCATCAAAACAATATGTTATTGGCTAAGAGATAGAAGGGAGGATCAGTGGAATAGACTTGGGGTTAATGACATCAGCAAGACAGTGTATGATAAACCCAAAGAGCCCAACTTTTGGGACATGAATCCACTATTTGACAAAAACTGCTGGGAAATTTGGAAAACAATATGGGAGAGATTAGGTTTAGATCAACATCTCACACCCTACACCAAGATAAATTCAAAATGGGTGACTGATCTGAATATAAAGAGGGAAACTGTAAATAAGTTAAGTGAACACAAAATAGTATACCTGTCAGATCTCTGGGAAAGGAAGGACTTTAAAACCAAGCAAGAGTTAGAGAAAATTACAAAATGTAAATTAAATGGTTTTGATTACAGTAAGCTAAAAAGCTTTTGTACAAACAAAAACAATGTAGTCAAAATCAGAAGGGAAACAACAAATTGGGAAAAAATCTTTATAATGAAAAACTCTGACAGGGGTCTAATTACTCAAATATACAAGGAGTTAAAGCAATTGTATAAAAAATCAAGCCATTCCCCAATTGAAAAATGGGCAAGAGACATGAATAGGCAATTTTCAGGTAAAGAAATCAAAAATATCAATAAGCACATGAGAAAGTGTTCTAAATCTCTAATAATTAGAGAAATGCAAATCAAAACAACTCTGAGGTACCACCTCACACCTATCAGATTGGCTAAAATAAAAGAAGGGGAGAGTAATGAATGCTGGAGCGGATGTCGCAAAATTGGGACATTAATGCATTGCTGGTGGAGTTGTGAACTGACCCAACCATTCTGGCTGGCAATTTGGATCTATGCTCAAAGGGCTATAAAAGAATGCCTGCCCTTTGATCCAGCCATACCATTGTTGGGTTTGTACCCCAAAGAGATCATAGATAAACAGACTGGTAGGAAAATATTTATAGCTGTGCTTTTTGTGGTGGCAAAGAACTGGAAAGGGAGGGTATGTCCTTCAATTGGGGAATGGCTGAACAAATTGTGGTATATGTGGGTGATGGAATACTATTGTGCTAAAAGGAATAATAAACTGGAGGAGTTCCAGGCGAACTGGAGAGACCTCCAGGAACTGATGCAGCGTGAAAGGAGCAGAGCCAGAAGAACATTGTACACAGGGACTGATATACTGTGGTAAAATCGAATGTAATGGACTTCTGTACCAGCAGCAATGCAATGACACAAGACAGCTCTGAGGGATTTATGGTAAAGAACGCTACCCACATTCAGAGGAAGATCTGCAGGAGAGGAAACATAGAAGATAAACAACTGCTTGAATGCATGGGTTGAGGTGGACATGATTGAGGATGTAGACTCGAAACGACCACACCAATGCAACTAACAACAATATGGAAATAGGCCCTGAACAAGGACACATGTTACAACCATTGGAAATGTGCGTTGGCCTTGGGTGGGGAGAGAGAGGGGGGTGAAGGGGAAAGTAGGGGCATAAAGTATGTAAACAGGTTAAAAAGGAATATTAATAAATGTTTAAAAAAAAAAGAGAAGGGCTTTTCCTCAGAATAATAAGTAGTATTTATTTAAAACCAGAAGCAAGTATTATCTGCAATGGGGATAAGTTTAAAAGCTTTCCCAATAAGATCAGGAGTGAAACAAGGATGCCCATTATCACTACTATTATTTAATATTGTACTAGAAATGCTAGTGGTCTCAGTTATAGAAGGAAAAGAAATTAAAGGAGTTAAAGCAGTAAATGAGGAGACTAAAGTATCACTCTTTGCAGATGATATTATGGTATACAGAGAGAATCCTAAAAAATCATCCAAAAAGCTGGTTAAAATAATTCATTACTTTATCAAAGTTTCAGGATACAAAATAAATCCACACAAATCATCAGCATTTATATTCCCAAAAAATTTTATTTCCAACAAAAATATGAAGGAAGAATAGGAAAAGAGAAACTTCATTTAAAATCACTATAGGCAAAATTTCATATTTGGGAATCTATTTGTCTAGACAAACACAGGAATTATACAGACACAACTACAAGACACTTTCTATACAAATAAATTAGTTCTAAAAATTGGAAAAAACATTAATTGGTTATGGGTAGGTCAAGCTAATATAATAAAAATAACAATCCTAAATAATTAATTTACTTATATAGTACAATACCTATCAATCTAAAAAAAACTATTTTATTGGAATTAGAAAAATAATGACAAAATTCACCTGTTAGAACAAAAGATAAAACATATCAAGGGAACTAATGAACAAAATGAGAATGATGGGAGCTTTGCAGTACCAGATCTTAAACTGTACATAAAGCAGTGATCATGAAGTCTGGTTCTGGTTAAGAGATATAAAGGGGGATCAATGGAATAGACTAGGGTAAATGACCTCAGCAACCTAGTATTTGATAAACCCAAAGTTCCCAATTTTGGGGGTAAGAACTATTTGACAAAAAACTGCTAGAAAGTTGGAAAACAGTATGAAAAAAATTTGGTTTCGATCAATATCTCACATCCTATACCAAGGTAAGTTCAAAATAGGTATCTGACTTAAACATAAAGAGTGATATTATAAGGAAATTAGGTGAACCTAGTATAGTCTACTTGTCAGATAAATGAAAAAGGGAAGAATTTAAGCCCAAACAAGAGATAGATAATATTACAAGATGCAAAATGAATAAATTTGATTTTATTAAATTAAAGAGATTTTGCACAAAGAAAACCAATGCAACCAAGATTAGAAGGGAAGTAAGAAACTGGGGTATGGAATTATAATAAGTTCCTCTGATAAAGGTCTAATTTCTGATATATATATATATAAAGTAAGATAAATTTATAAGAAACCAAGTCATTTCCCATCTGGCAAATTGTCAAGATATGTGAGTATGCAATTTTCAAATGAAGAAATCAAAATGATCAATAATCATAAAAATGCTCTAAATAACTCTTGTTTAGAGAAATGAAAAGCAAAACAACTCTAAATTATCACCTTAGAGATTGCCTAATATGACCAATATGAGGTCATATTAAGTAAAATAATAAATTTTGGAATGGATGTGGCAAAATTGGGACACTAATGCATTACTGGTAAAGTTATGAATGGATCCAACCTTTCTGGAAGGCAATTTGGAATTCTGCCCATAGGGCTTTAAAGGAATGAATGCCTTCTGATCTAGAAATGCCACCTCTAGGTCTGTATCCCAAAGAGATTTAAATAATGGGAATACAGCTCTTTAAACAAAAATATTTATTGCTGCACTTTTTATGGTGGCAAAGAAATGGAAACTAATGAGATGTCCCTTAATTGTGTAATGGCTGAACAAATTTTGATATTATGATGGTGATGGAATATTACTGTTATTAGGAATGATGAATTGGAAGATTTCTTTAAGAACTGGGAAGACCTCCATGAACTGATGCAGAATGAAATAAGCAGAACCAGGAGAACATTATATACAGTTACTGAAACATTATGGGATTATCAATTGTAATATAATTTGCTATTAACAGCAATACAATCCTGGACAATTCTGAAAGACTTATGAAAAAGAAAGGTATCTGCATCTGGAGAAAGAACTGTTGGAGTAGAAATGCAGAAGTAAACATTTGATTTATCTCTTGTTTATTTGGTATATGATTTGGGGATTTACTTTTATAAGATTACTCTCTTACAAAAATGAATAATATCAAAATATATTTAGAGTGATAATACATCAAAAACCCAGTGGAATTGCTTGTTAATTCTTGGAGTGGGAAAGGAAGAGGACAGGGAGATAACATCAGTCATGTAACCTTTGAAAATTTATGTGTAAATTTGTTACTGGAATAAAATAAAGAAATAATTTTTAAAAATTGTTTTGTAGTCTTTTAGTTCCTCTTCTTAAAAATGCTTCTATAAAAATCTCATACTTGAGGTAAAATAATTTGAAACTATTAGGCAAAAATGTAATATTTTACCCAATCTTTAAGGTACCACTTAACTGCCACTTCACACAAGTAGCATTTCTCTTGTCTTTTCAATATCAAATGGTGTTTTTCTTTTTTGATTCAATAGGACCCTTGGGATAGTTGAATACTTGCCATAACCAGAATTGGAAGCAACCTAGGAGGTCATTTGTTGTAATCTCTCATTTTGTAGTTGACAACATTTAAGGGGCAAGCGTTTCCATGACTTACTCTAGTAGCTGACTTACCCATGTATGCATGTAGTATTTGATACTCTTTTCTCTGATTCATACTGCCTCCCACACTTTATTTTTTATTGATTACATACTAATTTGTATTATATTTATCTACTGCATGCAACTTGTTGTATATGCTCCTCCCCAATTAAATGATAATTATAATTAGGTCCAAAATGGTATTTTTTGAAATCTTCCTATTTCTTAAAGTTCTAGAAAAATTCAAAATACATAATAAAGGTATAATTTCCTGAGAAATATTGTTGAATATTTTGGGATAATGGAATTTATTTTAGAGATAAATATAATATATGATATAAGGACTAAATGGTGAAGGTGGATTTTGTTGTGCGCATAATCTCATGAGCAATAGTAGAAAACTGAGTGATTTGACAATCAGAGAAACATTGAATATCATAAAGTAACAAGATAATATATATAAGATAGCACATGTAAATAATATGAATGAATAAAATTTATTTGCAAAATATTTAACAATATATATAAAACATTTTTAAATATAATAAAAAAATAAAAAAAATTTCAGTCATAAACTATTAGTAGAAACTCAAGATAATAGAATAAATTTGTCATAAGGACTCCAAAATGTTTGGAAGTCTAATAAAAGGAATGAAGAAAGAGATAAGGAATAATAAGGATTCATCTTTAATGAAAAACCTGAAAAGAGAACAGATTCCTTTGAAAAAAAGCTAGAAAACCTAAGGAAAATTTGAATAGTTTTTGGGAGAGGGGAAGAATGAAGAAAACAAAAATCCAATGACAGTGATAGAATTCACTAACAAAGTCAAAAGGTAATAAAAACAGAAATATACATGAGATTTATCAGACATTTATAGTGAAAACATAGCATGGAAAATTAGCAAGAAACTCTTGACTTCTAGAAAATCAAGTTAAAAGAACAGATTTTATTTTGAGATAATCAAAGAGTTAGCCAGAAATATTTGAACCAAAGAACACAATAATACTTTATTGAATTTGTATGCTAGAACCAAAAACAAATGCCAAATTTGACCTTCTACTTTCTATGCAGTTTTATATTGGTGGGTAGGATCCATATAGGGCAGATTCTATTTAATTCTAGGTTCTGATTGTGTCTATGAGAGTTGACTTTCTAGTATTTATTGATCTTGAGCCTCCAATTATGTGGTTCTGAATGTCAATTAAGCAGGATTAATTAACTTTTTTTTTTTACAAAGGGCATTACACTAGACTACAGGAAGAATGTTTAGTTTTTTTAAATTCCTCCAAATGAGCCATGTACTTTTCATCTGGTTTATACAAGGATGTTGGGAGAAAGTGGGCTCATATTTGAAGTATAAATGAAATATAATACATGTATATAGAATACAAAAAACCAAAGGGTAAATTACAATTGATGTTTTTAGGAGTTCTTTCATGAATCCCTTTGGATTCCTTTTGTGAATTTCCTCTTGAGTGTAATAGTATTCCAGACTCTGACAAGTGGTGATTTTTCAAGTATTCTATAGCTTCTATAATTTCAGTCACACTACGTGAAACTCATTCCTCTCAAGTGACAGTCCTATGTATTGTATTCAGCTATTTGCATTTAGGTGGCCCAGAGTATAGAGTGTTGGGTCTTGAGTCATGAAGATCCAGTATCTAATACAGCTTTAAATAATTAGTGTCTCTGTGACCATAGGCAAATCATTGATTTTGTCATTCATTTGTTTTGGCCATGTCTGACTATTCATAACCCTGGTTTTCTTGGCAAAGATACTGGAATGATTTGCCATTTCTTTCTCCAGCTCATTTTACAAATTAAGAAACTCAGGCAAATGTGACTAAATGTCTTTCCCATTGTCACCAGCTAGTAAGTTTATGAGGCTAGACTTGAAATCAGATCTTCCTGGCTCCAGGTCAAACACTCTATCCATTGGACCACCTAAGTCACGTAATTGCCAATTTCCTCAGGTTCCTGCAGGGTTGTTTTGAGGAACAAGTAATATTAGTAAAATGCTTAGCATGTTGCTTACTAGACAATATAAATGCTATATAAATTTTATTCCCTTACCATTCCATACTAGTCTAGAATTTTCACTAGGAATACTGGGGAAAGAAAACAAATAATACTTGCTCTTATCTCATAATCTACCCAACCTTGGTTCCTTCTGATTTAAGTACAACAGTCTCTCTCTCCACAAAGTGGTGTTACCTTGAATTCTTCCACTTCTCAATTAACTGATAAACTAGCTTCTGTTGAAATTTCTGTTGCTGTGTAAAGTCTCCACAAACCTGGTGAACACGTATGATGGATTTGGAATCAGGAAGACATGAAATGAAATCCTTTCTCAGATGATTACTAGCTTTGTGACATCAGGCAAGTCAGCTTACCACTGTTTGCTTCAATTTCCTCACCTGGAAAAATGCAGAATATAAAAGCATCTACTTCCAAGGCTTATTATAAGAAAGATAATATTGTAAAGTATTATTATCAATATTATTGTGGTTGCTATTATTATTACTCTTATTCCTTTTCCTCATTGATCCAATAAAAGAATTCTAGATTGCATAAAGTGATTGCAAAATGTAGTTCATTGTATTTACACATTTAAACATTATCACATTCTTATACTGATTATATATACATATACACATTATTAGTTACAGTTGGGATAGAGAAAGGGATTTAAGGAGTTTGTAGGTGATGAATGTTTAATATTTAGTTTAGGTAGTTAGTTAGTGAATAAATTTCTAGATAGTCAGTGTAGGTAGTTAGGTCTGGTATTTCCCAGGCAGAAGAATCTGTCCTCAAAGACAGTTAGAGTAAGGAATATTTTAGAAATTTTAGGTAGGATTAGGATTTTAGGTATAGTTATAAGGTATTAGTGTGTTATTTAAAATTACTGGGATTCCATTAGAGGTATTAAGCCTCAAGATATGTAGTATTTGACAAACTTCCTGTGGACATGTGGGGGGCTTTGAAACTACATTTTCCGTGATCCAAGTGTTCTCCTCACTTTTCTCAAAATCCAACCAAATATATATCTAATCTAAAATTATCCATTTATTACCTCTATTTAATTGCATAAATGGAACCCAGGGACAAGAAAGACTTAACTTTAATCTGGCTTATCTGTCACCCACTCACGACTAATTATTTGCATAGTATGTTGGTTATACATTGGCAAGAATTTTATTTTTGTTTATAATTTTATCTTATGCACTATAGTTTCAGCTCTCATTGTCTTTAATATCAAATACTATAACTGGCTCCCAATATGTAAACCAACCATCTTCTACTTCTTCTTACTGCTCACCAATTCAAATCTTTAATTACCTGTTATTCTTAGATCACAGTTTT
Organism: Gracilinanus agilis; assembly: GCF_016433145.1. Taxonomy (NCBI): domain Eukaryota; kingdom Metazoa; phylum Chordata; class Mammalia; order Didelphimorphia; family Didelphidae; genus Gracilinanus; species Gracilinanus agilis. The sequence continues at coordinate 43,198,926 of NC_058130.1, read as the reverse complement.
ACCTTACAAGTATTTATATTTTCCTAATGAGTTCTAAACTTCATTAATCCTGCTGAATAAGATTGAAATTTTTTTCTCTGACCTTCACAACCCTTCATGAATCTAGTCACATCTTATCACCATTTCCTTCTCCCAATGTACTTCATAATAAAATTTGAAGTTTGTTTCATTTTCCTAATCCCACCCTCATATCATCCTCCAGAATGTGGTCCATGTATACTCCTCCCCATAATATACATTCCATATGTTGAAATCTTTCTATTCAAAGCTCAAACCATTTTTACTTATTATATATTGTCCCAACCCCTAGTTAAAGGTAATTGTTCCTTTATCAAATTTCTCATTGCAATTATATTGACCTCAGTTTTGGAATTATTACTTTCACCTAGTCTCACAATTATTTATGTATATGTCTTTATCCTAGATTTTAAAAAATAATATTACCATTAAAATATTTTTCTCATTATTTTTGCTATCAATGCTAAAATAAAAACTACTTGAGAGCCTGCTCCATGTTCTTTAGATCTCTGTAGACCTAGTTCCTAGTAGAGTGCCTTTCATACAATGATTTTTAGTAAATGCTCATGACAACTATCTGACTGTCCTAAGTATCACTATTATTGACTCAGCATCTCTATAAAAATAAAAGTTACTTTCCCCTCTTACATGTTCCATATTATTTTGACTGTTTCCATTAGAGTGGGATTTTCAGTCTCAGTCTAAAGGGGGAAAAGGAAAAGAAAAATCAATATCCAGTAGCTCTGAGAAATTATATAATTATATAGAAATTAAAAACCACTTTGGAAAAGATTTTCATATCTATATGAGGGGAGGGGAAGGTATAATTAGTTCTTGAACTATTTTGAATGTGATTAAACCTGTTCTACTTCTATCTCAGATATGTAAGTAGAAGAAGGGGAAGATATGAAAAGCTATCTATTGTCTAAACCAGAATCTTGGTTTTGAGTACTGAATGCTGGAAATTTACTGTCTGCCTAAAAATGTCTATAAGAGTAGGTGGAAAATAAATTTGTAGAACCCCCTACCCTCAAATCTCCTAAAGCTAGAGTTTTGGTAGCCAAGGGGATAAAATTGTCTCTAAAACCAAGGGATATAATGTAGGCCTGGGAAATAATTAGGTAATGTCCAATTTTAAAAGCCAATAGCAAATTTGATAGATTAAGGAAGGCAAGTTCTATGAGCCATTTTCTCATTCCTTTTCTAATATTTAGGAAAATCAAGGCTATGACTTCATTTGGAGAATTGGTTATTGGTAATCTGGGTCAGATTTGGGAAAGAAAAAAGAAAAAGTTTCCTTTCAAGAAATTTATATTCCTTTTATAGAATATACCATGCATACAGATAACTCAATTAAAAGTTCTTTGCAGGGAAAGGTGGTACTAAAGCCAATTGAGAGGTTCAGGTTCCAAAAAGGTATTAGGAGGAGTTACATTGAGTACAGGGAGCTAGTATGAGGTGGAACTAGATGGAATAATGATTTTATGAATCAGAGGGAAGAAGAGTTTTTGAGTGTATTACCAAACTTTGTTTCTACCTCTATGTGATTTCAAACTCATTTGCTTCTTATTTGTGCTTCTTATAAGTAACCCTGCTGCTTCTATAAATTTGTTTCTGGCAAGGATTGGAGGGTAAGGGACTGTAAAACTGTAAGGGTCATCAATCAGTTTATGAACTGATTATTTGAGTGCCCTAGTCTATTTCTGAGTTTTTAATAATTATGGGAGTCATATTGCCAGTGAGATGTACTACCATCCTCTTAAAGTTATAGCAGCTGATACAAAGAAAATGTCATTGTTTCTGGAGCAAGAGGATCTAGATTCAAAGTCTAACTCTAATGCTTATTGGCTCTGTGACTATTGGAATGTTATAAAGGAACCTCCTTGAAAATCAGTCTCCTCTATAAAATTGACTAGGTAAGGTTAATTTCTAGAATTTTCTTCATTTCCAGAACTGTAAAAGACAAATGCTAGCAATCCTGCTTTCAAAGATCTTTTTTTTTTTAACTAGGGGAGCATAATAAGTAAAGAGATCAATAAATGCAAGAATATATACAAAATAAATAAAGATTTTTGGTAAAGGGGATGTGAGACAAATGAAATGTCTCTGGATAGACGTGACTCTGAAATTTAGCCTAGAAGGCAATTAGGAGTCTAAAAATGTAGAGGGAACAAATAAACCTATCAGAAACATTTTGCTTTCAGTTCACTACTATACAAAAAATGTGATGGACAAAATAAACAAAAGTAATTTTTTTTGCCTACAAATTCTGAGCTTGCTTTCTTCTCTCCTCTCCAAAGTCAGAAAAAAAAAGATTATTTACCAATTCTATTTTATTTTCCTTCGGATTTATTTGTAGCTGCTAAGGGTAATTGAAGTCAATCAGAATGGTCTACCTTATAACCACATAGAAGAACAACTTTCAAAATATCTAACTTCTTTGGAACACTCTGGTTTTCTCACAAGTGTGGGCTCCTGAACGAAAAGGGATGCTTGAGCATAACTTATTTACTCTGCCTCCCTTTTTGCAAATAGTGAGTGAAGAGCATGACAATTACATGTGTTTTAACAGGGATGGGTGCATGAAAATAGTCTTTTTTTTCTTTCTTCCTTTATTTCCAAATCACTTTTGCTCAGCTGGCCTGACATACGCCATGCTAGGTCCCAGCTCAGGTTATATTTTTGGTACCGTATTGCTCCTGATCTCTCTATTGCCACCTGGGGACCTGATTTGCAGGCTTCTAATGTGAATTTTCTCATGAATGTCAATGATATACAGCTACATTTTTCTTTCAAACTTTTTATCCCCTAGGCACTCTCTATGCTGTGTGACTACTTCCAAGATATCCATAATGAGATGAATAGCAATAGCTTGTAACTGAAAGCAGAAGAGGCAAAGGGCATTTTTATTGGTTCTGAGAAGCTTTAACTACATCTATGTGTCATTCATGGCTGATTTTCCAAATGACTCTGTCATTCAAGAGGGGTAATGTTCATGTGAGTCTTAGAAGGTCCCCTGAGGTTTGTAGGGGACAATGATCGTTGGGGATACTTTTGTTTGAAAACAGCAAAAACTGGGGATTATTTTTTTCCTCTTCTAGCCTAGCTGCCCCAAGAATATAGGGATATGAAGGTTGAACACATTATCCTCAACCCAATTCAAATGCAAAATAAAGCCTTAATCTGCCTTTCTGTCTTTGGGGGCTCATCTTCTTTCAATGTACATTCAAACTTCCATTAGTTCAAGGAGAACAGGCCCTTTAGTAGCCTTTGAATTAGGCACTGAAGGCCAAATTGCTCCTTTGGAGGCTTGTGCATGGCTCCCTTTGGCATTGGTGGCCTCCCTGATGTGTAGCCTATATCCCACAACAGAATTTGGTACCAAACAGGGCCATCAGCCTGTTAGCTTTATAGGAGCAGTGGGAGATATTTAATACATGGTTGACTTCTGAAGGGCTTGATCCTGCATAGGCAGAATGTATAATGGAGGCAGAGGTTCCCTTCACACTTTCCCTTTCCTGAAGACCCACAACTTCCAAGGGGAATGTCATGGACTCAACCCTATCCTAAATGGCAGAAGTTTACTCTCATTGTGGTCAAAGTTAGAAGGAGTGCCAGAAAGTTAGACTCAATTCCCTCCCAAGGCCCTGAAAAATTGGTACTATCTGTATTTATTCACACAATATAATTTGTGCTTTATTGCTGGAATTCTAAAGACCTCCAGGGATGAAGTAAAATAATATTTTCCATCTCAATTATGAATGGATAACCCTCCCCTCATCTTCCTTTCTCAGTGCCATTGGTAACAACTGCTGCTTCCAACTTAGGACGACAGTAAGATTACTTAGTAGGTAAAGAAAAATAGAGATGAAACTATATTTGCATATTTTTTCTTTTATTAAATACTTTTAGAGATAGAGTAAGCAGTCATATAGTTAAGGCCTTCTGACAAGACTTCAATGACTCATTATCATTTTTTTTAAAAAGAGTGGTCATTAACCATAATCATTTTCTTTACTTTCGCATACAATTTTTTTGGAGAACAAAATTGAAATAGTATAGAACAGGTAACAAAAAGGTAAATCATAGTTGGTCAGTCAATATATGCCAGGAAGCCTGCTAAGTACTGAAGGTATATAAAAAGATGAAAGACAATCCCTGCTCTCAAAATCACTCAGGATAAAGGGGGAGATAGCATACAAACAACTATGTACAACAAGATAATAGACAGAAAATTTGGGAATGATCAACAGATGGAAGTGACTAGAATTAAGAAGGATAAAGAAAGTGTTCTTCTTTTTCTGCTAAAAGGTGGGATGTTAAATTGGGCTTGAAAGAAACCAATGAATAGTGGAGGAAAGGAATTAGAGGGGGTTGCATTTAAGGCACATGGAATACCTAGTGGAAATGATCAGAGCCAGGAGATAAGTGTCTTGTTCAAGTAACAGCAAGGAAGCTAATGTCACAGGTTAAAACCATGTATACCTGTGCTGTGGGGGGTGGTAGGAAAGGGATAGAAGATAGAAGAAACATGTATGTTTGTCTCTTTGTTTGTGTGTTTTAAATTTATAAGGAGATTTTAAATCTTGACAATGAAGAATGGAAAGGAAGCAATTTTGGATGGATTTAGAGGTCCTAGGTTCAAATCTCAAAAGAATTTCTAAGTTTTATTCTTGTTTGACTTTAGGGAAGTTATTTAATCTGTGAGCCTTCCCTTCTTTTTCTGCAAAGAAATGAGTTTAGATTATCAGACTTCTAAGGTACCTTCTAAGTCTATAATGAGTATTTTATGATATAAATTTGAATGTTGTACTAGTTGTGACTCTGCTATTAATTAATCATATGACTTTCGGTATGTCACTCCAGTATATCAGCCTAAGTTTCCTCATCTGTAAAACTAAGAGAAAGAACACTGAAATTGCAGACAAAAAGACTCAAGGTTGATTACCCATATTAGCTACAGCCTGGCTGTATTAACCTGGGCATGGTATATGCCTTAATATATTTCATTCCATTTCCTTAACTATAAAATGAGAATATAATAAAAGCCCCTATTTCTTATATTTGGAAGGATCTAAAATAGGAACGTAAAATTCTTTACAAACCTATAAAGCTATTATTATTATGTAGAAATAACCTTGATCTATTAATTGCATTTTTATCAGCCCACCTTTTCTCTATGTGCTGCTGAGATCATGGAATTAATTAAGTGAACAGTCTGTTCCTGGGATTTATTTTATCCTCTATTCACTTGTGGTTATTTACATGAGTATTTTAAATAACTGGGAATAGATCCAACTTAGTAGAGAGTAGAAAATTCAGAAAAAAAAAAACCAGAATAATGTCCTATCCCACAATTCAGTGAAAATAGAACATTTCATTACTCCATAGGAAGGAATAAAGACTAGAATTTACATCACTAAGGAAAATTTTATTTGCACAAAATCCTTTTAGTTATTGAAGAGAAAAGTTCACATGGATTCATCTTCTTGCTAAGAAATATCAAAAGAAATCTCTAACAGAAGAGGTAGTATAGAACTTTTATTCCATGGTCATTTGATGACAATAAGCCAATTGAAAAGTACAACAGATGGCTATTTACTGTATCCATCTGAGGCCTATCAAGTATTTTCTTTTACTTCATAATTGACTGTGGCCATTTGGTAATAAGGTTCACTATACACAATGACTCACTAAGTTTTATTATAAATTGTGATATTTAAATGCCCAGAGCTCATTTTACCTATTGTCATTTTTTAAGATGAAGGTATTACAATAACTTTGTAACTACAGACCAGTAACTAAATCTCTTATTCTGGAAACTATCCAACTGGCCATCTATAGAGGAAGTACTAGCCTGAATTGGTGATATCTTTTTAGGAATTCCCTATTTTTACATCAATCACAAATTTTGGGGGATAATAACATACATTCAAGAAGCATTTATTAAGTAGTTACTTTATGGCAAGGACTGTGAATAGACATTGGGTTAGATCAACAACAACCAAAAAATAAAAATAAAACATTTCCTGCTCTCAAGGAGTTTACTACATCCTTTTGGCATGACACAGTAATCAATGACAGAGTCAGTTCCAGAACATTGCATCGGAGCAAATGATGTGGACAGATAGCTGTTCCTTTTACACCGTTGCACTCACAATATTTTTTTTGAGATTAATAAATCATTTAATAGTTGAGTATTTTAGAGACATGTATTTCATTGTATCCACTGATAATTATGTAAATAAATGATTTATTTATTCATATATATTGCAAATAATTTACATACCATTAGACCTCTTTCTCTTCTCTCTATGTATATATGTATATAATATGTACATGAGAGTTGAGTACATATAACCATTTATTTGTATGTGTATATATTTAAATTTGCAATATATGGGAGCACATAAATATTTATTCACTCAAATAATATATATGTATATATTTGAAAATATATGTGTATATCACATATAATACACATATATTATATATTTATATATATATTTGAATAAATAAGTAGCACATAAGTTACCTTACATTTTAATTTAAGAATAATTTGCCATATTTGAAATAGTGGAATAGACTAATAAATGATTTATAAGTACTTTTTGTTCAGTTCTAAAAATCCCCCTGATGGGTTGGTACTATTATCATTCCCTTTTGTAGAAGAAATAGTTCCAAAGAGCTTAAGCAAATTATTTGTCATCACATTTAAGAAGTCTGAACTCACAACTCCTTGACACTAAATACAATAAGGCATCTATCATACCACTTTTATTTTCAGAGTATAATTTAAAGAAATTGAATCAGAAGATTTAACTTAAAATTTTCTATTCTACAAAAAAAATCATTTTTTTCAGTAGCTTTCATCTTCATATCTATATTTTACCTCTCTCCCCTAGAAAACTATCTTTTATAAAATAAACATGCATATATTTACATAGCGTATGTATAAATACACACATATATGTAAAAAGAAAAGAAAAAATACAGCAAAACTGATCAACACAATGAAAAACTGCTAATACAGTGGTTCCATATTTGTAGACCACAACCTCTTCAGAGGAGTAGGGAAGGCAGAATACCTATCTTCCCATATTTTTCCCTAAGTGCATTTTGACTTCATACAATTCACTTAATCTTCAAAGAAATTAGAAAGTTTATTTCAGGAATTCTACATTCTTTTTCTCTTTCAAGATTCTTTCAGATATTATAAAAAAGTCAGCTAGTAAATATGTATTACTTGCCTACTGTGTTTCAGGAACCATGATAAATGCTGGGGAAATTAAGCCAGAAGAGACTCCCTTTGATGAATTCAGAATGGCTCAAGTAGATAACAGGCAAACAAATATGTACAAATAAAGTAAAGGATGAATAAGAAAATAAAGTGATATAGGAATTATAGTCAAAATTAAGGCAATTAGGAAAGGTTTCCCAAAAAAGCTGGATTTTTAGTTGGGACTTGAAGAAAACCAGAGAAGACAGAAGGTAGAGATAAAGAAGGAAAACATTCCAGGAAGAGGTATAGCTATAGAAACACCAAGAACCAAGACATGAAGTTTCATTTGTGGAATCAGAAGGAAGACACTACAAATGAATCAAGAATATGGAGGCAGGTAGAGATAGGGATGGATGAATCAAGAAGACTAGAAAGAGTATAGGAGGAGGAATTTCTGGAAGGCTTTGAAAAACAGAATATACTGCACTGCAACTAGTAATTTTTATTAAAAAGAAAAAAATGTACCACAACCAATAAACTAGGCTAACAAGAAGAATCTTCATCACAAGTAACATCTATGATTTCTATACACATTTTTTTCACAGACAAAAGGGTTATTGTCTGCATTTTATAGGTGAGAAAATTTAGGTCAGAAAAAGTTTAAATGCCTTTGCTAAGGCACCTGTGGGACCTACAGGAAATAGCATTTGAATACCAGTTTCTTGATCTCAAATAATCGCAAAAATTATTGGAATTTTTATAGTATATTGGGAGTTTCTCAATCATTGGGAATTGACTATGATTTTTATATTTTTAGGCATAGTCAAGGTACAATAAAATCAGAATTTTAGAAGTGCTACAAAAGAAGGGAATTTCTATTTAAAAGGTAATGGTCCAAAAATAGGCCTCTTTTAGTTAGACACAGTGTTCTGGGGTTAGTAGTCAGTCTAACTCTTTTCTCCAGTTAATATTTCAATTCAGATTCTTTAACAATTCATCATGAAATTCTATTGCCAATGGCACAGAGTATGTCAACAGAAAAATTATCTGAAGATTTACAAAAATTCATTTTATAATCATTCATCATTTGGAGCACATGCATTTCATGAGTTTCAGCATGCATGAACTGGGACCTAGTGTTTTCTGCTGTTGATAATATGACTTATTATGTGATATTATTTAAAGGGCAATCCACAAGAATTAGATTTTCCATCATTTTACAAGTTGAATTCCTTGTTAGCCATCATTTTTATTCTGCCCTTCTCTGAACCTGCACAATACTCATATTGCTTCTGGCACTTGGCCATGCCCAGACTACATTTTCTTTCTACTGAAATTGGACAATGTCTAAACACAAGTAATACTCCCTAGGAAACTCTGCTCTGAATTCATTGACTTAAAAGCTTGAGCATGACCTTTCTGTTGGCTGGAAGTCATACCCTGAAGCCCTAGGAGTTTGTTTTATTATTTATTTGAGATTTAGTCTTTGAAACTGAGTAAGGCAGGAATTTGATGAGAGATCCAAATCGCTTCTCAGTCACTAAAGCAATCTTTTAAAATGAGTGTGTGTGTGTGTGTGTGTGTGTGTGTGTGTGTGTGTGTTTATATCTGTTCCTAGTCAGATTAACAGCCAGTTTCAAACTAATCAATATGATTGAGTGGTGATTCTAAGAGGTCATTAAAATGTCTGTAATAATCAGATTGACCATTTTCTGAGCTGATAATTCTACCAGACAATCATGTCCTATGTATATACATGCTAAATGAAGAGAACACACAAATGCATAATATACAATATATAATGGTAGAAATATCTCAGGTCAATATGAGTACTATGTTTTTATCCACCTACTATAAAATTCAAGCTGAAATCTTTAGATAAATAATTTATTTCATTTAATTTTCTTAGTTTACAATGGGAAAGGTTATAAGACATCAACTAGTGGTATACTTTAAGGCTCTGTCCTGGCCTTTTTGCTCTATATTTTATTGGTGATCACATTACTTCCCATGGCTTAAATTACTATTTCTATGTGGATGAGTCCTAGATTTATATATTCATTTTCAGATTCTGCTGAGCTATAGTAACATATGTTCAGTTACTTCCCGGACATCTCAAATTGTATTCCTCCTAGGCATCTCAAACTCACTATGACCAAAAGAGTCTTCATCTCTAAATACATCTGGCTTCCAAAATTTCCTGTTACATTCAAGGATTCAATGATCTCCATTATCCATGAACACAATTTCAGTGCCATCCTCACTTCCAAACTTACACATCCACATATCCAAATAATTACTAAAAATATTTAGTTTTAACTTTAAACATCTTTCACATATCTCCTTTTTTCTCTACTATATCCCTAGTTCAAGAACTTAATACCTTTCAATTAGACCCTCATACTAGTTGAGTTAGTTTCCTAACAAACATCCTTGTCTCAACAGTAAGCCCACTTCAACACATCTTCTACACATCTACGAAGATGATTTCTTTTTTGAGAGCATGGACAGTGGTTATAGTCTCCCTTGTCTCTACAAAACTTATCACAATACTTGGCTCATAGTAAGTACTTTTAAAAATGTGTTTGTTGATTATAATGGTTGAAGAATATGAAATTTTCTTTTCTTCATGTAAATATTTTTATGAATACTATTTGGCCCGGGTTATTATGAGACTTTCTCTGCTGATCATTCTAACTTTTCCTAGTGACCTGTTGAAATTTGACCCCAGAGGAATACTCAGTGGCATATTCTTTAATCTAGCTGTGTCTTCATTATAAGGTCCTGTAACTATTATTGACATAAGACTAATTACTAATTTATTTTTTCCCTTAATCCTAAGTAGAATTTATTTAACCAAATCCCATGTCTGAGAAATTTTTTTTACTACAATCAAATCTCTCCTTCTTATAGATTAGATAAAATACTGACCCTGTGTTTAGGAGGACCTGTATAAATCTGGCCCCAGACCCTTACTTACAAAGTCACCTTTGACATGCCTCTTAAATTCTCTCTGCCTAAATTTCCTCAAGTATAAAAAGAGGATAATTATCGCACCTTCCACCCAGGGTTTTTGTGAAGATAATGTCATATAAAATTTGTAAAATGTCTATATCAATACCCAATATATATAGGAGATACTACATAAATGATAATTTCTTTCCTTTACTTTGAAAGTATATACATATATATATATATATCTTTTCCATATATATT
>NC_058130.1:43159992-43178510 GCF_016433145.1 Gracilinanus agilis | reverse complement strand
ATATATATATATATATATCAGTCAAATTGCTTGTTATTTCTGGGAGGAAGGAGAGAAGAGGGAGACAACAAAAATCATGTAACTATGGAAAAAATTTTAAAAATTAAAATTAAAACTATCAAAAAAGATTATGACTGCTATCTGTAAGGCAGTCAATTAATCTTACTTTCATATTCTAAGGTGATTAGTTCTCATTTGCTATTTTTAATCTTTTGCAATCAATATTCCTGAGTATTCCAGTAAACAAATCCTAAAAGGTGAATTTAACATTTTAATGCAAGTTATAGTTGAAGGGTATCTCTATATATGCATGACTTTGTTGGAATACATTGTAGACTTACAAAACCTAGCAATTCTTTGTGCCAAAACAGGCTTCTAGATACAATATTGCTAATAGTCCTAAAATGAGATCTTATGGCTTGTAACCCTCTATCAAACATACTACACTGGCTATTGCCATCCATCTACTCCAATTAATTCAGTTGATAGAATAGAAAACCAAGGATTAGAGAGATTTTTAAGTTGCAGGTTGGCTAAGATCACATAGCAAGTTAATATAAGAGTCAGGATTAGAATCACTGCTATAGCCATCACGTCAAACTGAATTTCAATGCATACTTTCATTTCAGTGTCATTTCTTGACTCTAAGTACCCTACACTTAGAAGAAAGATTGCAGTAAGTCAGATGTTTAAAAGGTTGGAATCGTGAACTCTGAAGGATTTGAATCCCTCATATATTTAGAATTCATAAATCCTAAATATATTTGTTTTATATATATAAAATTTCATTCAATTCAATTAACATTCATCAAAGACTTCTTATTTTACAGGTACTTTTCTGGGTAGTGAATATAAAGACAAATGGAGAGACTATATTCTCAAGTATCTTTGATTCTATTCCTGTATAGTTTGACTTTAATTTTTATGTACTCAGGAAGTATGATGGTTTGGTAATAAATGTACTAGGTTTGGAATCAGAGGTCTTAGGTTAAGAAACTTAATTTTATATTAATTACCTTTATTATCTTAGGTAATTACCACATTTGTCCAGTGAAGTGAAGATGACTAGCATTTATTAAGTATTTTCTCTGTGCTAGGCACTATATTAAATCTCAGGAATTCAAATTACAGCTGAAAGAAGGATGATCCTTTCTCTTGAAGTGTTTACATTTTTATAAAAGTAGATAAAAATTAAAAAAGAAAATTAAAAATAAAACTGAAAAGGTTGGGAAGACTGAAGCAGATATGACCATTGTAGACAAAGTCTGGGAGAATTAAGAGTATCAAGTGATGGGCAAACTACGGCCTGTGGGCCAGATGCAGGTGCTGAAATGTTCTATCTGGCTGCATGACATTATTCCTAATCTGACGAATACAATGAGTAGGATACAATACAATGAAACTTCAAAAGAGTTGCCTTAGAAAGAGACTGACAGACGAGCATTTTTTTTTCCTTTGACCCCCTCTTTAAAAAGTTTACCCATCACTGAATAGACTGATGGGAAAATAAAAACATGACTTGACTGGCTATTTTCCTTACAATAGGGGCTTTTCAAGGAATGAGCCAAAAAGAGGGAGAAGCCACAGAAAAGAAAGCTACTTCTATTATTTGAAGTTTAGAGATGGATTCCTGGGCGAAAAGTTTTTGGGCGTATTGTAAGAAACATATGGGCGAATCAGAATGTAGCTTGGGAAGCAAGCAAGGACTGGGTTAAACTGCCCAGCTCTATATCTATGCACCTGGGCACAGTGCAATGTTGACTCATCATTTTCCTAACTCTATAACTCCTAGGATGATTCCTTAAGGCTGTCAAGGACTGAGAGTAAATCACAACTGAGAGTAAAATCTATCACCTTACTTCAGGATTCATTCACAGCAAGAAAGTTTTTTTTTTCCCAGAAAGCCCCAGCTTTTAGCTGAACACAGTTGCATACCACTCTTACAGATGGCAGAATACGTGTCTAACTCACCATCTATGGAACAACAGCTTCATTGATTTCTTCAAGCCATTCACAGCTCTGCACTGCTTTATAGTCCCACAAATCAAGAAGCAATTTTGGTCTTTTGACAGTGATATAGGAAGTACCTACTTTTCCCATGATAGCACACCTGCTTTCAACTGTGTCTTCAATTTAACAAAAAAGGTCCTAGAGTTGTTTAGCAGAGTTGGGTATGTTTTAAAGTCAATCTTTTAATAAGAGGGAATATTTACATATCCTAAATCAAAAAGCAATTTTGTTCTTCTGACATTATTATGAAAGGATGCGATTCTTCCATCTCTCTTTATATGGGTCGGGTCTGTTGTTTCTCTGGTAGTCCCATGTAAACATCAGAGATGTAGAACATAAAGCACATTTCCTGACTTTGAATACTCCTATCTTATATATTCAAAGAAGAGGGAATATAATGGAGTCAGAGGGATAGTAAATAAATAAAACACCAGACATCTGAGGACCTCTTTCTACTAAAGTCCTTCTCTGACACCTTACAGAAATGACCTGAAATTCTTAGAGGACAGAGGTTAGGCCCTGAGTCCATGAAAGACATAAACTGGAAGGCTGTGTATCTTACTTCAAGGCTATGTATCTTTCTTCTGAGGCCCAACACTGTGATGTTTGCTGAGGCTGAATATCAGAAGTATCCTAGCAATGAATGAAATATAATAAAGATGATGGTGATGATAGCTGTATTGTCATGCCTTTTTAAGATTAGTTAAAAGCTGATATTATTTCCATATTCATTACCACTTTTCCTATCACCTTTTTGATATTTCAGGAGTCAGCACGAGAAATTAAGTGGGTATTTTGGGGAGTTTTGTGGAAGTCACAGATGACATGTGAAGGTTAGCAGACAACACAGAAAAAGTTTAGAAATTCAGAATACTCATATGATATTGTATAGTGTGAGAATATTATCTTTATTACCATTAATACACAATTTATTTTACTGTAAATACCACATAGGAAACATGAAGAAATTCATATTTCTCTGATATGAAGGGAGAGCCAAAAACTGTTACATGGAATTTCCAAATCATAGTAGCTTTTGAGTTTTTATCTCCCACAAGTTAGAATGGTTATCTGTACCTTACAAACATTGTTTCCTTTGATCCTCATTACAAGGCTTCTGCGAGTGGAGTCAAGAAGAGGGACTAATCCAGAATAGTTCCATCCCACCATGAGAATCCTCTCTGACCAAGATTAAAATAATCCCACAAAATGAATACAGTAGTGAAAGAACTCACAAGGAGACAGAGTGAAACAACTTTCAAGAAAAAAACCCAAAAGGTAGGCAAAGAGCACCTGGGACATGCAGATGAGGGGAGAGCAGAGCCATCAAGAAGGTGCAGCAAGGAGGGAAAAGCAAGCCACAACCCAATACCCCACATCTGCTAACTGGGAACATATACACAAGCCAACATCTAGATTCTAAGATCTTGTCTGGGCAAATAGTGATACAAGCCAACCCCATGCTCCTTTTAAATTTCAAACTTTTGGAGAAGTCTAGAACCCCAACCCTAAGGACTTAGTTCACACTTATAACAGACTCCATTCAACCCTCTTTAATTAATCTCTTTCATCAAAGACAGCAAAATTTGATGAGTGACTGCTTAGAATGTGGAGGGCTTGTAGGTTTAAGTGTCAAAGCAAATTTGGACCAAGCAGAATTGTCAGTCAGACCCTGATAGCATCATCCCCATTTTTCCTCCTGATATCCCTGGTTCGGGGTCAAGCATGACTACTTAAAACTAATGTGTGCAGCTGTTCCTTTACTGAAAAAAAAAAGATTTGGAATTGAAAGCTTGTGTCACTTGCATTTGATCATTTGGATTCTGAAACAATGATTAATGACTTACTTCAAAAGGAATTTAATTTGGAGTAGTAAAGGTTATTTAATTTGCCCTGATCAGAATGAGTCCAATCAAACTTTAAAAGCCCAAGGAACTTTTGACATTGGCAATATGTTAAAACAGTAAATGCCTGCTCGATAGCTAGAAAGATGGATCTGCAACATCTCATTAGTTGTTTATAAGTAGCCAAAAGTGATTAAAATGTCAAACTTTAAGCTGACATTAAGTAATTGAGGGCGGGGTTGTTGCTGAATGAAATGAGGGGTAATGTGATATAGTAGAAAGATGCTGGTCTTGGATTTTTTTTCTTATGGCTTGGGTAATTTCTTGCTCAGATGCTTCCCCCACCCTGGAGTGATCTTATAATTATGTAACCAATCTGAGCTTCAAATAAATCATCATTTTTAAAAAAATCTACCTTCTATCTTAGAATCAATATTGTGTATTGGTCCCAAGGCAGAAGAATTGTAAGGGCTAGGTAATAGAGGTTAAGTGATTTGCCTAGGATCCCAGCTAGGAAGTATAGGAGGCCAAATTAAAACCCAGGTGCTCCTGTCTCTGAGCATGCCTCTCAATTTATTTAGCTATCTAGCTTTCCCCTGTAAATATTCACTAAAAAGGGGAAATGAACAACAGAAATATTGTTTGAAGAATAATCCCTGTATGTCTACCTCCAGAAAAAGAAAAGATTAATAGACACAAGCAAGACATAGTTTTAGATATACACATATATTTTTGTCAAATGATGCGTTGTCTAAGTGTAGGAATCAAAGGGAGTGAGGGAGATGTCTGGCAATTTTAATACAACAAATAACAATTTTAATACAATAAATAAATAAAAGAAGAAACATTAAAATTCCCTGCCTCCACAAGGTTTCTGTGAGGGAAAATAACATTATGACTCTATCTATCTGTTTATCTATTCATAACAACTGGAGCACTTAGTAATTTCTTCATATCCTTTGCAGACAATAGATATTTACTCATGACCTGAATGATTTGGATAACTAAAAAACATTTATGCTAGCAAAATAAAGAAATCCAGCTATGAACCATAAGTCTATGAAATATTTGTATTATGAAACAAAAGTCAATCATCATCCCCATTTTTATTAACCTCCTCTTCCTCTTTTTTCTCCTCTTCTTCCTCCTCCTCATCTAATTATTTCTGGTCCTATTTTAAATTTTGAGGTATTCTGGCTTACCAAGAATTTCCAGAAATATAAAGAGTCTAGATGTCAATTTCAATAATATTTTTGACCTGCTGCAAAAATAATACTTAAATTTTGTACATAATGTTACTCTAAAATTTTGTTTAAGAATCATGAAACTTCTCTAGATTATAAGGAGGGCTTCCATTTTGCCGTCACTAAGTGCATGATTATCTCTAAATATACTTTATCTTTCATTTTCCCTTTCCTCTCAGTTCAAAAAAGCACTGTGGGAATCTCACATCTAACCCAGGCTTACTTTTCCTACTTCCAGAACATAAAACACATTCATATTTAGTGAATCCTCTTTTCAGGACTTTCCTATCTATGTATTATTCTTTATGTTTGATTAAATGTATATTTCTTTTTAATTCCCCCACTTTTAATGTGTTTAAAAGTAAAAATGCTTCAAAAACTCTCTAATAACAAGTCCATGGTATTTAAATTTCTGTTCATTTTTCACAGTGATAAAAGGATTATGGACTTGGTAATATCCCATGCAAGGATCTTGTATTCTATAGTATTTTAATTTCCTTTCAAGAAAGATTTAAAATTAGTTCCAGTTGTTACAAAGATTCTAGCAATATTTTAGCACTTGTGTATCTCCCTTTATAGCTGTCATTCATAAAGTATGCATAGATATGTGCATAAATACACTCTTGTGAAGAATAGAACATTCAATATTTCTTTTAACATGTAGTGGGGATTAAGAATTTTCTCTTCCCAGTAGCATAGATGATTCAAAGAGGGGTATGTCACAAATTTTCTATCCTTCTTAGAAATATTTCCAAACGAATTTTTATAGTCAAAATAATCCCATAAAATTTCCCAGACAGTTAACAGATGAGATAGCAGTAGTGTACCAACTTTAAATTCCTAGATTCAAAGAGGAACTTTTAGAGTAGTTATGCAATATACTACTCCAATTCTAGAGGGAAAAATGGACATAAGTTATGGTAAAACCAACATTGTTTTCTGTGATCTATACCACATGTCTTATCTCTATTCCTTTTCTCTTTTCCTTAATGGACAAGACCTGTGATTTTATTGGTATAGAGAATTATCAGTAAAGGAAAAGCTTCAATCAATTTGAAATAGTTCTAACTACTCTGAGTTCTAGAACAACATGTGGGTCTCTAAGAGGTTAAGTGACATGGTCATTTAAGTGATATATTTAAAATGGAATTTCAAACTAGGTCTTTCAATATTAAAGTCACCTCAAGTCATATATATTATATCAGACTGCCTCTGTTTCCCTTAATTTGAATGTTGAATTGTTCTTCTTTTGAATTTAATTAAGCAGTATGTTTTTCACCAGGATATTTCCTAGATAATAATATTCTGAGATTATCTGAGTGTGAAAAATAAGAAAAAAAGATATCTCACAAAGTTTATTGAGCCTTTTCATGAAATGAGGCTCATTTATTTTTGTGTATTATTCTAATTAAGCCTCAAAATAGTAACATTAAATGACTTAACAAGCTCATTCCTCTAGGCCAATGATGGTCAAACTTTTAAAAACTTTTTAAAGAGGGGGCCAAAGGAAAGGAAAAAAAAACTTTAGGCAGGCCAATATAATTATATCTAACCATGGGGGATGGAGTAGCAACTGTGAGGAGGCTCCTTTGATCTGGGGCAGAGGCAGCAGCAGCCAGATAGAACTTTTGCATCTGGCCTGTGGCCTGTATTTTGTCCATCCCTGCTCTAGACATAAAGTTCTTCACCTACAGTCTTTGAACTTTAAAAATAAATGAAATAGATACTTATTTTAATGTAATATTTCTTTTTTGATCCTATGTATTTTTTTCCTTTATTTTAAGAAAAAAATAGAAGAGACCAAAGAATTCAATATATTATCAAAGACCTACATCACATACACAAAAATTAAGAACCTCTGCTCTAAGCATCTATGGGACTTCAATTGTAGAAAAAGGCAGGAGTAGCAATCATGATTTCAGAGAAAGCTAAAACAGAAATAGATTTCATTAAAAGAGATAAACTAATGATATCTTGATAAAAGGCAGTATAGACTATGAAGACATATCAATACTCTACATATATGCACCAAATGGTATAGCATCCAAATTTTTAAAGGAGAAATTAAAGGAGTTTAAGGAGGATATAAATAGTAAAACTATACTAGTGGAGGACCTCAACTTTCCCCTGTCAGAATTAGATAAATCTAACCAAAAAATAAACAAGAAAGAAGTAAGGGAAGTGAATGAAATGTTAGAAAAAGTGGAATTAATAGATATCTGGAGAAAACAGAATAGGGATAAAAAGAAACATACTTGGTTTTTTTTGGCATCAAATGGTTTATGTACAAGACATACCATTTACTAGGGCAAAGAAAAAACATCATCACAAACAAAAACAGAAAAGCAGAAATAATAAATGTAAAATTTTCAGATCATAAAGCAATAAAAATTTCAGTTTAGAAGGATTCATGGAGACACAAAGTAAAAAAAAAAGTAATTGGATACTAAATAATCTAATTCTTCAAAAATGGTGGGTTAAGGAATAAATCATAGAAACAGTCATTGATTTCAATGAAGAAAATAATAACAAGGAGGTATAAGGGGGGAAAGGGTTTTTTGGGGTTTAATATATTAAAAGAGGGTTGCCAGAGGATCAAACTATTATCAATCCTGAATTAAGAATAATCTCAAGTCAAAATTGACTTTTATGGAAGTTTATTTACAATTAAGAAGAGAGAGAGGAAATAAGGAAATAAGAATCTAAGCCAGTAAGTAATTTATTACAATCCTCTAATTAATCCAGGTAGATCTAATTAACCCTCAGCAAGAGTCAGAGGGCCAGAGGCCCGGAGGTGAATAAAGCAAAACTTAATTCACATAGTTCATTAAAAGAAGTTTCTTAATAGAAGTTCAGGAAAATTCAGTCAGTCTTTAAACTCACCACATGGGATTCAAAGAAGATATTTAAAGCAGTCTCACCAGGGTCTCAGCATTAAAACACTCCTCCACGAACCATGAGAGGTCTGTCACCAGAAACCCTCTTTAACTGAAGACCTCTCACTCACTCAACTCCCTCTTTTTAAAGGTGTCACTTATGCATCACTTCTTGTGCCTTCCCCAAGCTTTCTTGTCCAGTCACAATGGACGTTTTCTCATAGAACACCTAGGGGGAAGTCAGTCAATTCTGATTCATCATTTACTCTAGCACACATGGGTTAGGACCTCCCAGAATTTGGAGGTGCTCTCACCTTTGGTGATTAAATCTAAAGATGGACAGGGTAGACTTAATCTAATTATCAAAGAGGCATCATATCAAAATTTATAGTATATAGCCAAAGCAGTACCCAGGGAAAGATGATTGCTTATAGCAACAAAAGAGAGAAATACAAGATCAGTAAACTGGCCTTGCAATTAAAAACAAAAACAAAAAGAGCAAATTAAAAATCTCCATATAAAAACTAAATTGGAAATAATAAAAATCAAAGGAGAAATTAATAAAATTGAAAGTAAAAGAATTATTGAACTACTAAATAAGACTAGTGGCTGGCTCTTTGACAAAAACAAATAAAATGTGTAAAGTATTTGTTAATTTGATTAAAAAACAAAGATGAGTATCAAAAAGGAAAAGGAAGATAAATCTACATCTAATGAAGAATAAATTAAAGAAATAATCAAGAGCTATTGTATCCAAGTATATGACAATAAATATGACAATCTAGGTGAAATGGATGAATATTTACAAAAATACAAATTGCCTTGATTAACCAAAGAGGAAATATAATACTTAAATATTCTCATCTCAGAAAATTAAAGGAATTAAAATAATTTTAATTATTTAGTTTAATTAAAATGAATTAAAAGCAGAAGAATTGGCAGCTTAGATGCAGCAAATGTCCAGACCTCTGAAAATCTATCCACACCAACCAAAAACAAAGAGCTTCAAGGGGACAGAAAACCAAATCTAACAACAGGACAGAGTTGGGGGATCCTCTTGCTAGATTCAATTTAAAAGGTATATCAATAAAAGCCTGAATTCTTGAACTGTCCTGTTCAAGGGAAAGAAAGAAGGAAGATCCCAGGATCCCTCCCCCACCTACTATGCTGAGTCTCCAGCAGTTCCTGGAACCTCTGGGCAGGCAAAGGTACTAGTCTGGAGGGAGTGCCTTGCTGGCACAGCTGTGCCAGGTTCAGGGCATTAAACACAGACAGCAGGGAGGCAGCTGGAAGAGAAGCACAGAGAGGGCAGCCTAGTCACAGCCAAAACACTCTATCTTCCCTCCTCCCCTTCTAGGTTTTAGCCTCAGGGCACATCTAGCTCTGTAGATAGACTCTGCCCAAGCTTAGTCTTATCAATAGGGCAGATAAGAAGTCTTCAGTGGGCAGGGAAGCCCCAAAACACCTCCCCCATAGATTGTACTGAGAGTAACTATAATCACCTATATCTTCATTCTTTTGCCAGCTGGTCAAGATCTGACCTCAGGGCTCATTAATACCATCAGCCTAATCTAGTGAATCAGCAGAGCAGAAAGGAATTAAAGCAGGAAATAAGGAGACTAAACTATTACTCTTTGCAGATGATATGATGGAATATTTAGAGAATCCTAGAAAATCATCCAAAAAGCTAGTTGAAATAAATAATAACTTTAGCAAAATCACAGTACACAGAATAAACATGTAAATCATCAGCATTTCTATAGATTTCCAACAAAAATCAGAAGCAAGAATTAGAAAGAGAAACTTCATTTAAAATCACTCTAGAAAAAATAAAATATTTGGGAATCTATCTTCCAAGACAAACACAGGAATTATATAAACAAAACTATGAACACTTTTCACACAAATAAAACTTGATATAAAAAATTGGAAAAACACCAATTGCTCATGGGTAGGATGAGATAATATAATAAATACAACAATCCTATATTAATTTACTTATTTAGTGTCATATGTATCAAACAACAAAAAGAACTATTTAATTAGAATTAGAAAAAATAATGAAATTCATCTGGAAGATCAAGAATTTTGAAGGAACCAATGAATCAATGTGTGAAGGATGGTGGCCTAGCATTATCAGAACTTAAACTGTACTATAAAAGAGTGGTCATCAAAACAATCTCTTAATGGCTAAGAGATAGAAGAGGGATAAATGGAATATACAAAGGGAAATAAACCCAATGCTCACAATTTTGGGGATAAGAACTCACTATTTTACAAAAACTTCTAGGAAAATTAGAAAATTATGCCAAAAATGAGGTTTCAATCAATATCTCACCCCCTATACCAAGATAAGTTTAAAATAGGTATATAGCTTAAACTTAAAGAGTGACATCATGAGTAAATTAGGGGAACATGGGATAGGCTATCTGTCAGATTTATGGAGAAGTTAAGAATTTAAGACCAAGCAAGAGATAGAGAACATTATAAGATGCAAAATGAATAAATTTGATTAAATTAAATTAAAGAGTTTTTATACAAACAAAGCCAATGCAACCAAAATTAGAAGAGAAGAAAGAAAGTGGACAAAAATATTATATCAAATTTGTCTGACAAAGGCCAAATTTTTTAAATATACAAAGAACTTGGTTGAATTTATAAGAAATTGAAACACTTACCAACTGACAAATGGTCAAGGGACATGAATAGGCATTTTTAGATGAAGAAATTAAAACCATCAATAAGCACATGAAAAAATGTTCTATATTCCTCCTGATTAGAGAAATACAGATCAAAAAAAACCTTGAGGTACCACCTTATACCTGGCAGAGTGGCAAATATAACAGTAAAGGAAAATAATAAATGTGGAGGGGATGTGGAAAAGTTGCGACACTAATGCAATGCTGGTGGAACTCTGTATTGATTCAGCCATTCTGGAGAACAATTTGGAATCATGCCCAAAGACCCTTAAAAGAATGCATTCCTTTTGATCCAGCAATATCACTACAAGGTTTATGTCTAGAAGAGAAAAATAATGTGGAAAATAATCTTTTTGTACAAAAATATTTATAGCTCCATGTTTTGTGGTAGCAAAAAGTTGGGAAAAAGGAGATTTCCCTCAATTGGGGAAATGCTGAACAAATTATGGTGTAGGATAGAATACTATTGTTCTGTAAGGAATGCTGAATTGATGTTTTTTTCTAGAAGAACTGAAAAGACCTACATGATCCATTGAGGTGTTAAATAAGCAGAACCAGGAAAACATTATACACAGAAACTATAAAATTGTGGGATGACCAACGGTCATTGACTTTGCTAATAATAGCAATGCAATGATCCTGGATAATTCTTTTTTTTTTCTACAACCTATTTTATTTTATTTTGTTTTTTTTGAAAATTTTTATTTAATTAATTGATTTAGAATATTTTTACATGGTTACATGATTCATGTTCTTTTCCTCCCCTTCTTCCCATAGCACCCCCAGAGCCAACAAATAATTCCACTGGGTTTTACATATGTCATTGATCAAGGCCTATTTCCATATTATTATTTGCATTAGGGTGTTCGCTTAGAGTCTATATTCCCAATCATGTCCCCATCGACCCATGTGTTCAAGCAATTGTTTTTCTTCTGTGTTTCTGCTCCCATAGTTCTTTCTCTGGATGTAGATAGCATTCATTCTCATAAATCCCTTAGAATTGTCTTGGATTATTGCATTGCTGCTAGTAGAGAAGTCCATTACATTCGATTGTGCCACAGTATATATCCATCTCTGTGAATATGGTTCTCCTGGTTCTGCTCCTTTCACTCTGCATCAATTCCTGGAGGTCATTCCAGTTCATGTGGAATTTCTCCAGTTCATTATTCCTTTTAGTGCAATAGTATTCCATCACCAACAGATACCACAATTTGTTTAGCCATTCCCCAATTGAAGAGCATCCACTCATTTTCCAATTTTTTTACCAGCACAAAGAGCTCAGCAATAAACATTTTTGTACAAGCCTTTTTCCTTATATCTTTGGGTATAACTCCAACAGTGGTATGGCTGGATCAAAAGGCAGACAGTCTTTTAAAGTCCTTTGAGCATAGTTCCAAATCACCTTCCAGAATGGTTGGATCAATTCACATCTCTACCAGGAATGCATTAATGTCCCAATTTTGCCACATCCTCTCCAACATTTATTACTTTCCTTTGCTGTCATATTAGCTAACATGTTAGATATGAGGTGGTACTTCTGAGTTGTTTTGATTTGCATTTCTCTAATTATGAGAGATTTAGAACACTTTTTTCATATGCTTTCATATTTTCAAAACTTTCATAGTTTTTATTTCCTTATCTGAAAATTGCCTATTCATGTCCCTTACCCATTTATTAATTGAGGAATGGCTTGGTTTTTTGTACAATTGATTTAGCTCCTTATAAATCTGAGTAAGTAGACTTTTGTCGTATGTTTTGGTTATAAAGATTTTTTCCCCAATTTGTCACTTCCTTTCTAATTTTGATTGCATTGGTTCTGTTTGTACAAAATTATTTTTTAATTTAATGTAATAAAAATTATTAGTTTTATATTTTGTAATGTTTTCTAACTCTTTCTTGGTCTTATAATCTTTCCTTTCCCATAGATGTGACAGGTAAACTATTCTAGGTTCACCTAATTTACTTATAGTTTCTTTCTTTATATTCAAGTCATTCACCCATTCTGAATTTATCTTGGTGTAGGGGATCCAGGATAATTTTATGGGACTTAAGAAAGAGAATGCTATCCACATCTAGAGAAAGAACTGTGGGAGTAGGAATCCAGAAAAAAACATATTGTTTATCATGTGTTTATTGTATGTGATTTGGAGTTTTTGTTTTAAAGAATTACTCTTTTATAAAAATGAATAATATGAAAATGGGTTTGAATGACTATATGTATGTATGTAAGCATGTATGTATGTATCCAGTGGAATTGTTTGTCAACTCTGGGAGCAGGGAGAGATGAGGGAAGGGAGAAAACATGAATCATGGAATCATGGAAAAAATAAAAATAAAAAATTTAATAGGAAAAAAATCCTTGCTCATGTTAATGATATATCTACCTACTTTCCTTTATTTCACAGCCCCCTACCTGTTTTTTTCCTAGATCAATTTTAATTTTTTATTTAAATTTTCTATCACCTACAACTTCCATTTTGTTTACAGGCTCATTGTGGTCATTACATTTAGGTAAAATATTTTTTGAGTGTGTCTATATGCAAGACAGTATTCATCATAGCGTGAACAACAACAAAAACCAAAACTACATTTAGATTCAAAGAAGTTAGAATAAAATCCCAGATCTGCTACAAATTCCTTGAAAAAGTCACTTGCATGCTTTGTCCCTCAGTTCTCAGTTATGGTTTCCACAATTGTGAAATCATAGGGTCATCCTAGATGACCTCCATGTTACCTTCCATCTTTAAATCTATGATTCTAGAAGGTGAGTAGAAAAGGTAGAAGGGAGCCTGGCTTAGTGGACAGAGAGTTAGAGTTGGAGTCAGGGAGATCTGGATTTTAATCTTATGTCAAACACTTGCTAGCTATGCAACTTTACATTAACCATTTAAACTCTCTTTAAATTTTTGTATCATAAAATAAGAAAACAGTATAACCTTATTCATATCAATTCTCAATCTGCTTCTCTGAATATTATAAACTACTAACAGTGAGAGTATAAGCTTAGTTTAAAAAATTAAAGAAAAATTAAGGATATTTTAGCTAATTTGGATAAGTTAATGGAATTACAGAATTTGAGATCTTGAAGAGACCTTGAAATCCAGCTAGTCAAATATATAGAACAGAGTAATGTTCTGTGAGACAATATGACTAATCTAGAGTATACTCTAGACCCATGCCCAGAGGGCCATCAACCTATGCATATTCTTTGATCTAGCAATACCTCTACTAGGTCTGTATTCCAAGGAGATTAAAGATAGGGGGAAAGAGCCTAACTACAAAAATATTTATAGCAGCTCTTTTTGAGCTTACAAAAAAAAAAAAAAACACTGGAAATTGAAGAGATGTCCACAAATTGGGGAATGCCTGGACAAGTTCTGGTATATGAGTATAATGGAATACTTTTGTGCCAAATGAAATAACAAATGAAATGATCACAAAAAACATGGAAAAATTATATGAAGTGAAGAAAAGTAATTTGAGCAGGACCAGAGGAACATTATACACAGTAACAACAATAATGTATGATGATCAACTGTGAATGATTTAAATATTAACAAGTATATCTATGACCATAGAAGAAATAGAGGGACTCTGAATGCAGATTGATACATACTATCCTTCCTTTATTTCCTCTGTATTTTTTTCTCTAGTGTAAGTAAATTATATAATACATGTAGAACTTACCAATGCAAAAAGGATAACATGCACTATAACGTATTTGATAAATGGTCATTCAGTTTCAGCTTGAAAACTTCAAGGAGGCTGACAAAATAGATGTGGAATACAATAACAAAGAAATAAAATCTGCACAAAAATGTCAAAGATTCCAGTGAAAAATCAGCTAAGACAATGAGAGATAGGGTAAAGAACTAAGAAGTACATTCCAAGTGAACTGAATTCTAGTTTTGGTTCTATCAGGAACTTTCTATATTAGCTAAAGCACTTTGTTTAATTCTCCTACAAATTTTCATCTGCAAAATTGGGAAGTGAGAAATACTTTCACCGACTATCTCATAGGAATGTTGGGAAATCAGAATGTGAAAAACAATGGTAATTGAATTGTAGGATTCACTAAGCTATAGAGAATTATGCTGATATCAATGTATCAGTAGATTCCAACTAACCTGGTACATATGGACTCAATCAATGTTAAGAAAATAAAGGGTAAGAGAGTATTTTTTATGATGAGCAATTAAGGAAAACTTGGCAACTTTTCTATCTTCCCTTATTAAAATAATATCTTATATTGATATAGCTAAACTGTATCAATAATCTGTTAGTTATTAAGCTATTTACAAGTGGTTGATAGAGGGCTAGAGGCAACTGTTATAAATTAATTTAATCTTGTATATTAAATATTGTGATTATAACTGATCTGATTGTGTTGGTATTGAGTAATGATAGCTTTGATTGCCCAGCTGTATTGATAAACTAACCCTGCCAGGGTTAACTATTTAGTTGATAGATTGAAGGCCTGAGGCAGTCCAATACAACTAATTTATTTATCTCTATGAGGAGAAGCAGGGAGAGGAGACCAGATTTAGAAATAGGATATGAATCTCTTAACCTTAACACTAAGATTACTACATAAAACCAAAACCCACTAACTGCTTCTCATGAAGCATCTTCTTGCCTGAAAACAGGCCTGACTTAAACTATACTCAACTGTCTATAGATGATAATCTAACTTACTAACTTATTCTAATTTATAAATTTTCTTAATCCATATATATGTACATATATTATACATCCACAATTGAACGCAACACCTATGTCTCCTCTCTCAAAGATTCCTCTGCCTGTGACAATTTTCACTGACAGAGACAGCTTAATTGCTCTTCACCTCCCTCTGTGGCCAGGAGGGGAAAAGCCCTCTGTAAATCAGATTCTTTCTAGAGGAAAAACTCTTCAGTTGAATAACACTCTTAATTACTAGTATTGTCTATACTTCTTAACTTTCTTAAATATCTTCTTCTTTCTTTCCAACTGTCACCAACTATCAGGGAGCTAAATCCAGTCACCCCTCTTCTCTCAGACAGGTCAGAGAAAATGGGGCTGAGAATTTTCCCTTACCTGGAATTTATTCTCTTCCCTAAAAGGGCCTGTAGCCTATGTCTCTTTCTATTCCACTTAAAGGGGACAGCATAAAAATCTACAAACCCTTACTTCTGACCTAAATTCTGCTCCTATTAAGACTAATTAATGAAGTAGAACTAATTATAATCAAAATCCCATAGTAGTGAAGAGTCTGTATACAGTCATATCCAGCAATTCTGTAATTACTATTCTATATCCTTGCTTTCTTGTGTGTTTGTTCTCGCTTTCATATTTCATTTTTAAAAGGAAAAAGAAATCTCAAGATGAAGGAGAAAGAACAAGGACTATGAAAATTTGCTCACTCAGATGCATTTTTCAAAAGAAAAATCCATGATTGATAAAACAATGGATTGCCTCCATTGTAGGGGAAAAATGAGGAAACAAAAGAAGACTGGAGAACAACATTCAGAATGATTTTTTAAGTAGGGAAAGGAAGAATTGCTTAGAAACTTAAAATGAAAAACAAAGATAGGAAAATATAAAAGGTAGATGAGCTGGGCTATTCATGAAAATAAGAATTTTGAAGAGCTCTGTGTCATGCCAGTTTGTCTTTAAAGTAAAAGAACATCTTTCTAATCCCTTAATAAATGCTTTGTTTTCTTTTCTTTAACAAAAAACAAAACAACTCTTACCTTCCATCTTGGGATCATTACTATGTATGTGTTCTAAGGCAAAAGAGTGGTAAGGGCTCAGTGATGGAGGTTATGTGATTTGCCCAAGGACATACAGCTAAGAAGTATTTGAACCCAGGATCTCACATATCTAGGCCTGACTATTATCTACTTAAAGGCCCCCTAAAACCTTTGTTTTCCATAACTCAACATAAGACCCTTTCCCAGTTTGAATACTCAATTATTCTAACCTTTCAAGATGATATTAAAATAATCACTTAAAATTCTAGGTTTGTTTACGTCAAACATTTCACTCTGTCATTTTCCCCTAGGTTATAGAACTATCAAAGAGCTCTCCTACACAAAATGCAAAAGAAATTAAAATCTCCCTACTTATATTGTCAATTTTGTTCAATATAGACAATTGTATCACAATTAAAATGATGAACAAAGATTCATGGCTTGTTGGTGATGATGCTAGAACCCTTTCTGATGTCAAAAATTTAGACACCTAAAGATATGACTTATCCCTTTAGAATTTTAGACTTTCAAAGTTGATATGATCCTTTAAGAACATACAAATGATAGTATTGGCATAACACTGTAAAGTATGCATAACACTTTACATACAATCCATTATCTCTTTTCAGCCTCACAAAATCTGTGTTGTGAGTGTATTATAATTCTCTCCTTAAATAATTAGCCTGTGGTTATGGTATGTAGAAGTTTCTGATTTGAGATGTAAAACCAGTTCTTTATGTTTTTATATTTTATATTCAGCATCCTCTCCATTAAACTCATTGCTTTTCCCCTCCTTTTCAACCAAGATGATTGATATTATTTACACATAGCCAGAATATCAACATCTATTTTAGCAAGTTACTTCAGTTTTATAGAATATCTAATGTTTTACAGAAGATGTGATTCCATGATGATTATAATAGAAGCAGAACCCTATTTTAAGTCTTATATTAACCATGGTCCAAAGGATAGCAAGGATAATACTCTGCTCTGATCCTTCCACTGATACTATTACCTTCCAGGAGCAAAGGTGAAGATGAGACATTAGTATACACAGTTAGAGCCAGAGAGGATAATTTTGGCAATCTAGGGAAATGGGATAACAAGGAGCCTCATATCAGAAGAGCAATTAATTAAAAAAATGAAATTTCTCTTCTGCGATGGTATCAATTTAAAGACAGAAGGTAAGGTTTACAAAAACAAACAAAAAAAAAACTGAGAAAAAGGGGAAGGCAACTAGGTGGATTTGTAGAGAGAGAGCCAGTCTTGAAGATGGGAGGTCTTGGATTGAAATCTGGGCTTAGAAACTTCCTGGCTGTATGACCTTGGGCAAGTCACTTAATCCCAATTGCCAAGTGCTTAACACTCTTCTGCCTTAGAATCAATATTCTAACCCAGAAGATAAGGGTTTAGGGCCAGCAAAAAGGGAGGGTGAACTGAGGGAAGTGGGAGTCAGAAACAAAAATATTTGTCAACAAGGAAATACTGAAAAGAGAGGAAGATAAGGATAAAGAGGAGAAAATGAGGTGGTAGAAAACAAACAATAATGATAACTATGAATGTGAATGGGATAAACACACCTATAATATGGAAGAAGGTTGCAGAACAGAATGAAAGTCAGAATCCTATAATATCCTGCAAGAAACATATTTAAAGAGGCAGACACATAAAGAACAAAGGTAATGGTTTGGAACTGAATCTACTATGCTTTAGCTAAAGTTAAAAATTGCAGGAGTAGTAATTATGACCTTAAACTGATTATAATGAAATACTATGATACCGTAAGAAATGATAAACTAAATAAGAAAACCTAGAAATTTGACTGGCAATATAAATACATTGGAGTTATTTAGTCATGTTGGAAAAATAACCAATAGTGATCCTTGGGCTGATAGCATGCCAATATTATACATGAAGTTTTCAGGGCAAAGAGATTGAAATAGCTTGCCATTTCTTTCTTTAGTGGGTTAAGGCAAAAAGGTTAATTGACTTGTCTAGAGTACATAGGCAGTCTGAGGCCAGATATGAACTCAGATCTTCTCTCTCTCTCTCTCTCTCTCTCTCTCTCTCTCTCTCTCTCTCTATATATATATATATATATATATATATATAT